>NC_082638.1:20372500-20382500 GCF_002263795.3 Bos taurus
ACACACACGCACACACACAAACTAGTTTCACAGTCGCCAGGGCACAGGGCTGAAAACAGCACACACACACGCTGACAAACTGGTTGCACAGTCGCCAGAGCACAGGGCTGAGAATTCAAACTTACACACATACACACACACACAAACCTGTTGCACAGTTGCCAGGCCACAGGGTTGAGAACAGCACACACTCAGACACACAGACAAACGGGTTGCACAGTGGCCAGGGCACAGGGCTGAAATCAGCACACAAACACCGGTTACACTGTCACTAAGGCACAGGACTGAAAACAGCACCAACACACACACACATATACACTCACACACATACACACACAACCTCTTGCAAAGTCGTCAGTGCCCAGGGCTGAGAACGGAACACACACACACACACACACACACACACACATAAACCAGTTTCACAGTCGCCAGGGCACAGTGCTGAGAACAGCACATACACACACACACACATACGAACACAAACTGCTTGCATAATTGCCAGGGCAAAGGGCTGAGAATGGCACACAAAAACACACACACACACAAATAAACAAACCATTGCACAGTCGCCAGGGCACAGGGCGGAAAATGGCACACACACACACTCACAACCCGGTTGCACTGTCACCAGGCCACGGGTCTGAGAACAGCACACACACACACACACACACACACACACACACACACACACAAACCGCCTGCACAGTCACCACGACACAGGGTTGAGAACGGCATACACACACTCACACACACACATAAACATACACATAAACTGGTTGTACAGTAGCCAGGGCACAGGGCTCAGAACAGCTGTAACAGACACACACACACACACAAACTGGTTGTACAGTCGCCAGGGTACACGGCTGAGAACAGCACACAGACACACACAAAAACACACATGAACAAACCAGTTACACAGTCGCCAGGGAACAGGGCTTAGAACAGCACACACACACACACACACACACACACACACACACACATACCGTTTGCACAGTCGCCAGGGTGCAGCGCTTAGAACTGCACGTACACACACGCACATACACACACAAACCGCTTACACAATCACCAGGGATAAGTCTGAGAATGGCACACACACACACACGAATACCCGCTTTCACAGTCGCTAGCACAGGGCTAAGAATGGCACACATACACACTCACACACACACATACACAAACACATAAACCGGTTGCGCACTAGCCAAGGCACAGGGCTCAGAACAGCTCGAACACACACACACACACACACACATACCAGTTGAAGAGTCTCCAGGGCACAGGGCTGAGAATTCAAACTTACACTCGACAAAACCAAACCTCTTGCACAGTTGCCAGTGCACAGGCATGAGAAAAGCACCCACTCACATACACAGACAAACCGCTTGCACAGTCAACAGGGCACAGGGCTGAGAAGAGCACACACACACACACACACACACACACACACCATTTACACAGTCACTAAGGCACAGGGCTGAAAACAGGACAAACCACACACACAAATATACACTCACACACACACACACAAACCACTTGCACAGTCACCAAGGCACAGGGCTGAAACTGGCACACACACACACACAAACACACACACACACACACACACACAAACCGGTTTCTCAGTCGCCAGGGCACAGGGCTGAGAACAGCATATACACACACAGACAGATGCACACACAGACACATACACACACAGACACATGCACACACAAACTGCTTGCACAGTCGCCAGGGCACATGGCTGTAAATGGCACACACAAACACACACACACATACAAACCAGTTTCACAGATGCCAGGGCACAGGGCTGAGAACAGCACATACACACACACACACACACACACACAGAAACATACGCAAACAATCTGCTTGCACAGTCGGCAGGGAACAGGGCTGTGAATTGCACACACAAATACAAACACACACACACACACACGACAAATCATTGCACAGTCGCCAGGGCACAGGGCTGAGAATGGCACACACACACACAGACACACACACACACCAACCGGTTGCACAGTCTCTAGGAAACAGGGCTGAAAAGAGCACACACTTACACACACTCACACACACAAACGGTTACACAGTCGCCAGGACACAGAGATGAGAATCGCGTGCACACACACACACACACACACACAAACCAGTTGCACAGTCGGAAGGGCACATGGCTGAAATCAGCACACACACAGACACACACACACACACCGGTTCCCCAGTTGCCAGGGCACAAGGCTCAGGATGGCACACACATCTACACACACATATACACAAACTGGTTGAACAATCGCCAGGGCAATGGGTTGAGAACAGCACACACACACACACACACACACACACACACACACAGGCATACAGATACTGGTTGCACAATCGCCAGGGCACAGGGCTGAGAACAGCAACACACACACACACACACACATGAACACAAACCAGTATCAGAGTCGCCAGGGCACAGTGCTGATAACAGCACACACACTCAAGCCGGTTTCACAGTTCCCAGACCACAGGGCTGAGATCAGCACTCCCCCCCACACACAAACACACAAACCTGTACACATTCGCCAGCGTACAGGGCCGAGAACAGCACATACACACACATACACACACACACAAAAGCCGGTTGTACAGTCGCCAGGGCACAGGGCTGAGCATGGCACACACACAGACCAACACACACACAAAGAAACCAGTTTCAGAGTTGCCAGGGCAGAGGGCTGGGAACAGCACACACACATACACATACACACACACACACACACACACCGGTTGCACAGTCGCCTGGGCACAGAGCTGAAAATGGCACACACACACACACACACACACACACACCAGTTACACTGTCACTAAGGCACAGGGCTAAAAACAGCACACACACACACACACACATATACACTCACATACATACACACACAAACCGCTTGCACTGTCGCCAAGGCACATGGCTGAGAATGGCACACACACACACACACACACACGCACACACACACACAGAGCAGTTTCACAGTCGCCGGGGCACAGGGCTGAGAAGAACACATACATACACACATACACACACAAACTGCTTGCACAGTCGCCATGGCTCAAGGCTGTGAATGGCACACACAAACACTGACACACACACACACACGAACAAACCATTGCCCAATCACCAGGGCACAGGGCTGAGAATTCAAACTTACACACACACACAAACCTGATGCACAGTCTCCAGGGCACAGGGCTGAGAACAGCACACACACACACACACACACATACACAGAAAAACCCCTTGCACAGTCGCTAGGGCACAGGGCTGAGAACGGCGCACACACAAACACACACACAAATAAAGACACACAATCCGGTTTCACAGTCGCCAGAGCACAGGGCTGAGAACAGCACACATACACACACACAAACACAAACTGGTTGTGCAGTCATCAGTACACATTGCTGAGAACGGCACACACACACACACTAACACACATACACCTAAATCGGTTGCACATTCACCAGGGCACAGGACCGTGAACAGCAGACACAGAAACACACACACACACAAACAGGTTGCACAGTAGCTAGGGCACAGGGCTGAGAACAGAACACACACACACACAAACCAATTTCCCAGTCACCAGAGCACGGGGCAGAGAACAGCACACACACACACACACACACATACACACTAAAGGGTTGCAAAGTTGCCAGGGCACAGGTCTGAGAATGGCACACACACACACACACACACGAACGCACACATACAGGTTGCACAGTCTCCAGGACACAGGGCTGATAATTCACACACACACACACACACACAAACACACAAAGCGGCTGTACAGTCGCCAAGACAAAGGACTCAAAACAGCTCTAACAAACACACACACACATATACATAAATCGGTGTCACAGTCACCAGAGCACAAGCCTGAGCACAGCACACACACACACACGCACACACACAAACTAGTTGCACAGTCTCCAGGGAACAGGGCTGATAACAGCACATGCACACACACACACATACACACACACATACACACCAACCGGTTGCACAGTCGCCAAGGGACAGGCCTGAGACCACAGACACAGACACACACACACACATAAACAAAAACCGGTTTCACAGTCGACAGGAAACAGGGCTCAGAACAAAACACACACACGCACACACACAAATTAATTGCACAGTCGCCAGGGCACAGGACTGAGAACAGCACACAAACACACACAGGGACACACAAACGGGTTGCACAGTATCCAGGACGCAGGTCTGAGAATGAAACACACACACACACATACACAAACACATAAACCGGTTGCGCACACACCAAGGCACAGAGCTCAGAACAGCTCGAACACACACACACAGACACACACAAACCTTTGCACAGTCGCCAGGCATAGGACTGAGAACAGCACACACACACACACAAACCTGTTGAACTGTCGCCTGGGCACAGGGCAGTGAACAGAACAAACACACACACAAACACCCAAACCGGTTACACAGTTTCCAGGGCACAGGGCTGAGAATAGCACAAACACACACATACACATACACAAACTGGTTTCATAGTCGCCAGGGCACGGGGCTGAAAATGGCACACACACACACACAAATACACACAAACCTATTGCACAGTCACCAGGTCACAGGTCTTAGAACAGGACACATACACACAGATACACACACAATCAGGTTGCACAGTCGCCAGGGCAAAGGGATGAGAAAAGCACACACACACACACACACACAGAAACATTCACACAAACCGGTTGCACAGTTGCCAGGGGACAGGGTTAAGAACAGCTCTAACACACACACACACAGACACACACACACACACACATGCAAACTGATTGCACAGTCTCCAGGGTACAGCGCTGAGAACAGAACACACATACACACACACACACACACACATAAACCGGTTTCACAGTCGCCAGAGCACAAGCCTGAGGACAACACAGACACACACACGCACAAACACAAATGAGTTGCATGATCGCCAGCACACAGGGCTGAGAACAGCACACACACACACACACACACACACAAAACCAGTTGCACAATTGCCAGGGCTCGGGTCTGAGAATAGCACACACACACACACATATATGCACACAAACACACAAAAAATGGCTGCACAGTCTCCAGGACACAGGGCTGAGAATTCACACACACACCCAAACAAACCTGTTGCACAGTTGCCAGGGCACAGCGCTGAGTATGGCACACACTCACACACACAGACAAACCGGTTGAACCGTTACCAGAGCACAGGGCTGGGAACAGCACACACATACTCACACACCGGTTGCACAGTCACCAGGCACAGGGCTAAGAACGGCACACAGTCACACACAAACACACACACAAACCGGTTGCACTGTCACCAGGGCACAGGGCAGAGAACAGCACACACACACAAAAACACAGAAAGACACACATACAAAAAAACGGGTTGCACATTCGCCAGGGCACACGGCTGAGAACAGCACACACACACACACACACATATACACTAAAGGGTTGCAAAGTTGCCAGGGCACAGGTCTGAGAATGGCACACACACACACACACACAAACACACACACACACATGCACACACACTTACAGGTTGCAGAGACTCCAGGACACAGTGCTGATAATTCACACACACACACACACACACACACACACACACAAAGCGGCTGCACAGTCGCCAAGGCAAAGGGCTCAAAACAGTTCTAACACACACACACACACACATATACATAAATCGATTTCACAGTCACCAGAGCACAAGCCTGAGCACAGCACACACACACACGCACACACACAAACTAGTTTCACAGTCGCCAGGGCACAGGGCTGAAAACAGCACACACACACGCTGACAAACTGGTTGCACAGTCACCAGAGCACAGGGCTGAGAATTCAAACTTACACACATACACACACACACAAACCTGTTGCACAGTTGCCAGGCCACAGGGTTGAGAACAGCACACACTCAGACACACAGACAAACGGGTTGCACAGTGGCCAGGGCACAGGGCTGAAATCAGCACACAAACACCGGTTACACTGTCACTAAGGCACAGGACTGAAAACAGCACCAACACACACACACATATACACTCACACACATACACACACAACCTCTTGCAAAGTCGTCAGTGCCCAGGGCTGAGAACGGAACACACACACACACACACACACACACACACACACATAAACCAGTTTCACAGTCGCCAGGGCACAGTGCTGAGAACAGCACATACACACACACACACATACGAACACAAACTGCTTGCATAATTGCCAGGGCAAAGGGCTGAGAATGGCACACAAAAACACACACACACACAAATGAACAAACCATTGCACAGTCGCCAGGGCACAGGGCTGAAAATGGCACACACACACACTCACAACCCGGTTGCACTGTCACCAGGCCACGGGTCTGAGAACAGCACACACACACACACACACACACACACACACACACACACACACAAACCGCCTGCACAGTCACCACGGCACAGGGTTGAGAACGGCATACACACACTCACACACACACATAAACATACGTATAAACTTCTTGCACAGTTGCCAGGGCACAGGGCTGAGAACAGCTGTAACACACACACACATACACACAAACTGGTTGTACAGTCGCCAGGGTACACGGCTGAGAACAGCACACAGACACACACAAAAACACACATGAACAAACCGGTTGCACAGTCGCCAGGGCACAGGGCTGAAAAGAGCACACACTTACACACACTCACACACACAAACGGTTACACAGTCGCCAGGACACAGAGATGAGAATCGCGTGCACACACACACACACAAACAAACCAGTTGCACAGTCGGAAGGGCACATGGCTGAAATCAGCACACACACAGACACACACACACACCGGTTCCCCAGTTGACAGGACACAAGGCTCAGGATGGCACACACACCTACACACACATATACACAAACTGGTTGAACAATCACCAGGGCAAAGTGTTGAGAACAGCACACACACACACACTCACACACACAGGCGTACAGATACTGGTTGCACAATCGCCAGGGCACAGGGCTGAGAACAGCACACACACACACACGCACCACACACATACCTGTTGCACAGTTGCCAGGGCACAGGGCTGAGAACGGCACACACACACACCAGTTACACTGTCACTAAGACACAGGGCTAAAAACAGCACAAACACACACACACATATACAGTCACATACATACACACACAAACCACTTGCACAGTCGCCCGGGCATATGGCTGAGAATGGCACACACACACACACACACACACACACACACACACACACACACACCAATTTCACAGTCGCCCGGGCACAGGGCTGAGAAGAACACATACATAGACACATACACACACAAACTGCTTGCACAGTAGTCAGGGCTCAGGGCTGTGAATGGCACACACAAACACTGACACACACAGACACACACGAACAAACCATTGCACAGTCACCACGCACAGGGCTGAGAATTCAAACTTACACACACACACCCAAACCTGATGCACAGTCGCCAGGGCACAGGGCTGCGAACAGCACACACACACACACATACATAGAAAATCCGCTTGCACATTCGCTAGGGCACAGGGCTGAGAACAGCACACACACACACGCACGCACACATAAACCGGTTGCAGAATCGCCAGGGTACAGGGCTGAGAACTGAACACACACACAGACACAAACCGGTTTTACAGTCGCCAGAGCACAAGCCTGAGAAAAACACAGACACAAACACGCACACACACAAATTAGTTGCACAGTTGCCAGGGAACAGGGCGGAGTATGGCACACACACACACCCAACCACACACACGCAAACACACAAATGAACAAACCATTGCACAGTCGCCAGGGCACAGGGCTGAAAATGGCACACACACACACTCACAAACCAGTTGCAATGTCACCAGGCCACGGGTCTGAGAACAGCACACACACACACACACACACACACACACACACACACAAAAACCGCTTGCACAGTCACCACGGCACAGGGTTGAGAACGGCATACACACACTCACACACACACATAAACATACACATAAACTTGTTGCACAGTAGCCAGGGCACAGGGCTCAGAACAGCTGTAACAGACACACACACACACACAAACTGGTTGTACAGTCGCCAGGGTACACGGCTGAGAACAGCACACAGACACACACAAAAACACACATGAACAAACCAGTTACACAGTCGCCAGGGAACAGGGCTTAGAACAGCACACACACACACACACACACACACACACACACACATACCGTTTGCACAGTCGCCAGGGTGCAGCGCTTAGAACTGCACGTACACACACGCACATACACACACAAACCGCTTACACAATCACCAGGGATAAGTCTGAGAATGGCACACACACACACACGAATACCCGCTTTCACAGTCGCTAGCACAGGGCTAAGAATGGCACACATACACACTCACACACACACATACACAAACACATAAACCGGTTGCGCACTAGCCAAGGCACAGGGCTCAGAACAGCTCGAACACACACACACACACACACACATACCAGTTGAAGAGTCTCCAGGGCACAGGGCTGAGAATTCAAACTTACAATCGACAAAACCAAACCTCTTGCACAGTTGCCAGTGCACAGGCATGAGAAAAGCACCCACTCACATACACAGACAAACCGCTTGCACAGTCAACAGGGCACAGGGCTGAGAAGAGCACACACACACACACACACACACACACACACCATTTACACAGTCACTAAGGCACAGGGCTGAAAACAGGACAAACCACACACACAAATATACACTCACACACACACACACAAACCACTTGCACAGTCACCAAGGCACAGGGCTGAAACTGGCACACACACACACACACACACACACACACACACACACACACAAACCGGTTTCTCAGTCGCCAGGGCACAGGGCTGAGAACAGCATATACACACACAGACAGATGCACACACAGACACATACACACACAGACACATGCACACACAAACTGCTTGCACAGTCGCCAGGGCACATGGCTGTAAATGGCACACACAAACACACACACACATACAAACCAGTTTCACAGATGCCAGGGCACAGGGCTGAGAACAGCACATACACACACACACACACACACACACAGAAACATACGCAAACAATCTGCTTGCACAGTCGGCAGGGAACAGGGCTGTGAATTGCACACACAAATACAAACACACACACACACACACGACAAATCATTGCACAGTCGCCAGGGCACAGGGCTGAGAATGGCACACACACACACAGACACACACACACACCAACCGGTTGCACAGTCTCTAGGAAACAGGGCTGAAAAGAGCACACACTTACACACACTCACACACACAAACGGTTACACAGTCGCCAGGACACAGAGATGAGAATCGCGTGCACACACACACACACACACACAAACCAGTTGCACAGTCGGAAGGGCACATGGCTGAAATCAGCACACACACAGACACACACACACACACCGGTTCCCCAGTTGCCAGGGCACAAGGCTCAGGATGGCACACACATCTACACACACATATACACAAACTGGTTGAACAATCGCCAGGGCAATGGGTTGAGAACAGCACACACACACACACACACACACACACACACACACACACAGGCATACAGATACTGGTTGCACAATCGCCAGGGCACAGGGCTGAGAACAGCAACACACACACACACACACACATGAACACAAACCAGTATCAGAGTCGCCAGGGCACAGTGCTGATAACAGCACACACACTCAAGCCGGTTTCACAGTTCCCAGACCACAGGGCTGAGATCAGCACTCCCCCCCACACACAAACACACAAACCTGTACACATTCGCCAGCGTACAGGGCTGAGAACAGCACATACACACACATACACACACACACAAAAGCCGGTTGTACAGTCGCCAGGGCACAGGGCTGAGCATGGCACACACACAG
>NC_082638.1:20385000-20392500 GCF_002263795.3 Bos taurus
GCACAAGCCTGAGCACAGCACACACACACACGCACACACACAAACTAGTTTCACAGTCGCCAGGGCACAGGGCTGAAAACAGCACACACACACGCTGACAAACTGGTTGCACAGTCGCCAGAGCACAGGGCTGAGAATTCAAACTTACACACATACACACACACACAAACCTGTTGCACAGTTGCCAGGCCACAGGGTTGAGAACAGCACACACTCAGACACACAGACAAACGGGTTGCACAGTGGCCAGGGCACAGGGCTGAAATCAGCACACAAACACCGGTTACACTGTCACTAAGGCACAGGACTGAAAACAGCACCAACACACACACACATATACACTCACACACATACACACACAACCTCTTGCAAAGTCGTCAGTGCCCAGGGCTGAGAACGGAACACACACACACACACACACACACACACACACACATAAACCAGTTTCACAGTCGCCAGGGCACAGTGCTGAGAACAGCACATACACACACACACACATACGAACACAAACTGCTTGCATAATTGCCAGGGCAAAGGGCTGAGAATGGCACACAAAAACACACACACACACAAATGAACAAACCATTGCACAGTCGCCAGGGCACAGGGCGGAAAATGGCACACACACACACTCACAACCCGGTTGCACTGTCACCAGGCCACGGGTCTGAGAACAGCACACACACACACACACACACACACACACACACACACACACACAAACCGCCTGCACAGTCACCACGACACAGGGTTGAGAACGGCATACACACACTCACACACACACATAAACATACACATAAACTGGTTGTACAGTAGCCAGGGCACAGGGCTCAGAACAGCTGTAACAGACACACACACACACACAAACTGGTTGTACAGTCGCCAGGGTACACGGCTGAGAACAGCACACAGACACACACAAAAACACACATGAACAAACCAGTTACACAGTCGCCAGGGAACAGGGCTTAGAACAGCACACACACACACACACACACACACACACACACATACCGTTTGCACAGTCGCCAGGGTGCAGCGCTTAGAACTGCACGTACACACACGCACATACACACACAAACCGCTTACACAATCACCAGGGATAAGTCTGAGAATGGCACACACACACACACGAATACCCGCTTTCACAGTCGCTAGCACAGGGCTGAGAATGGCACACATACACACTCACACACACACATACACAAACACATAAACCGGTTGCGCACTAGCCAAGGCACAGGGCTCAGAACAGCTCGAACACACACACACACACACACACATACCAGTTGAAGAGTCTCCAGGGCACAGGGCTGAGAATTCAAACTTACACTCGACAAAACCAAACCTCTTGCACAGTTGCCAGTGCACAGGCATGAGAAAAGCACCCACTCACATACACAGACAAACCGCTTGCACAGTCAACAGGGCACAGGGCTGAGAAGAGCACACACACACACACACACACACACACACACCATTTACACAGTCACTAAGGCACAGGGCTGAAAACAGGACAAACCACACACACAAATATACACTCACACACACACACACAAACCACTTGCACAGTCACCAAGGCACAGGGCTGAAACTGGCACACACACACACACACACACACACACACACACACACACAAACCGGTTTCTCAGTCGCCAGGGCACAGGGCTGAGAACAGCATATACACACACAGACAGATGCACACACAGACACATACACACACAGACACATGCACACACAAACTGCTTGCACAGTCGCCAGGGCACATGGCTGTAAATGGCACACACAAACACACACACACATACAAACCAGTTTCACAGATGCCAGGGCACAGGGCTGAGAACAGCACATACACACACACACACACACACACAGAAACATACGCAAACAATCTGCTTGCACAGTCGGCAGGGAACAGGGCTGTGAATTGCACACACAAATACAAACACACACACACACACACACGACAAATCATTGCACAGTCGCCAGGGCACAGGGCTGAGAATGGCACACACACACACAGACACACACACACACCAACCGGTTGCACAGTCTCTAGGAAACAGGGCTGAAAAGAGCACACACTTACACACACTCACACACACAAACGGTTACACAGTCGCCAGGACACAGAGATGAGAATCGCGTGCACACACACACACACACACAAACCAGTTGCACAGTCGGAAGGGCACATGGCTGAAATCAGCACACACACAGACACACACACACACACCGGTTCCCCAGTTGCCAGGGCACAAGGCTCAGGATGGCACACACATCTACACACACATATACACAAACTGGTTGAACAATCGCCAGGGCAATGGGTTGAGAACAGCACACACACACACACACACACACACACACACACACAGGCATACAGATACTGGTTGCACAATCGCCAGGGCACAGGGCTGAGAACAGCAACACACACACACACACACACATGAACACAAACCAGTATCAGAGTCGCCAGGGCACAGTGCTGATAACAGCACACACACTCAAGCCGGTTTCACAGTTCCCAGACCACAGGGCTGAGATCAGCACTCCCCCCCACACACAAACACACAAACCTGTACACATTCGCCAGCGTACAGGGCTGAGAACAGCACATACACACACATACACACACACACAAAAGCCGGTTGTACAGTCGCCAGGGCACAGGGCTGAGCATGGCACACACACAGACCAACACACACACAAAGAAACCAGTTTCAGAGTTGCCAGGGCAGAGGGCTGGGAACAGCACACACACACACACATACACACACACACACACACACACACCGGTTGCACAGTCGCCTGGGCACAGAGCTGAAAATGGCACACACACACACACACACACACACACACACACACACACCAGTTACACTGTCACTAAGGCACAGGGCTAAAAACAGCACACACACACACACACACATATACACTCACATACATACACACACAAACCGCTTGCACTGTCGCCAAGGCACATGGCTGAGAATGGCACACACACACACACACACACACGCACACACACACACAGAGCAGTTTCACAGTCGCCGGGGCACAGGGCTGAGAAGAACACATACATACACACATACACACACAAACTGCTTGCACAGTCGCCATGGCTCAAGGCTGTGAATGGCACACACAAACACTGACACACACACACACACGAACAAACCATTGCCCAATCACCAGGGCACAGGGCTGAGAATTCAAACTTACACACACACACAAACCTGATGCACAGTCTCCAGGGCACAGGGCTGAGAACAGCACACACACACACACACACACACATACACAGAAAAACCCCTTGCACAGTCGCTAGGGCACAGGGCTGAGAACGGCGCACACACAAACACACACACAAATAAAGACACACAATCCGGTTTCACAGTCGCCAGAGCACAGGGCTGAGAACAGCACACATACACACACACAAACACAAACTGGTTGTGCAGTCATCAGTACACATTGCTGAGAACGGCACACACACACACACTAACACACATACACCTAAATCGGTTGCACATTCACCAGGGCACAGGACCGTGAACAGCAGACACAGAAACACACACACACACAAACAGGTTGCACAGTAGCTAGGGCACAGGGCTGAGAACAGAACACACACACACACAAACCAATTTCCCAGTCACCAGAGCACGGGGCAGAGAACAGCACACACACACACACACACACATACACACTAAAGGGTTGCAAAGTTGCCAGGGCACAGGTCTGAGAATGGCACACACACACACACACACACACGAACGCACACATACAGGTTGCACAGTCTCCAGGACACAGGGCTGATAATTCACACACACACACACACACACAAACACACAAAGCGGCTGTACAGTCGCCAAGACAAAGGACTCAAAACAGCTCTAACAAACACACACACACATATACATAAATCGGTGTCACAGTCACCAGAGCACAAGCCTGAGCACAGCACACACACACACACGCACACACACAAACTAGTTGCACAGTCTCCAGGGAACAGGGCTGATAACAGCACATGCACACACACACACATACACACACACATACACACCAACCGGTTGCACAGTCGCCAAGGGACAGGCCTGAGACCACAGACACAGACACACACACACACATAAACAAAAACCGGTTTCACAGTCGACAGGAAACAGGGCTCAGAACAAAACACACACACGCACACACACAAATTAATTGCACAGTCGCCAGGGCACAGGACTGAGAACAGCACACAAACACACACAGGGACACACAAACGGGTTGCACAGTATCCAGGACGCAGGTCTGAGAATGAAACACACACACACACATACACAAACACATAAACCGGTTGCGCACACACCAAGGCACAGAGCTCAGAACAGCTCGAACACACACACACAGACACACACAAACCTTTGCACAGTCGCCAGGCATAGGACTGAGAACAGCACACACACACACACAAACCTGTTGAACTGTCGCCTGGGCACAGGGCAGTGAACAGAACAAACACACACACAAACACCCAAACCGGTTACACAGTTTCCAGGGCACAGGGCTGAGAATAGCACAAACACACACATACACATACACAAACTGGTTTCATAGTCGCCAGGGCACGGGGCTGAAAATGGCACACACACACACACAAATACACACAAACCTATTGCACAGTCACCAGGTCACAGGTCTTAGAACAGGACACATACACACAGATACACACACAATCAGGTTGCACAGTCGCCAGGGCAAAGGGATGAGAAAAGCACACACACACACACACACACAGAAACATTCACACAAACCGGTTGCACAGTTGCCAGGGGACAGGGTTAAGAACAGCTCTAACACACACACACACAGACACACACACACACACACATGCAAACTGATTGCACAGTCTCCAGGGTACAGCGCTGAGAACAGAACACACATACACACACACACACACACACATAAACCGGTTTCACAGTCGCCAGAGCACAAGCCTGAGGACAACACAGACACACACACGCACAAACACAAATGAGTTGCATGATCGCCAGCACACAGGGCTGAGAACAGCACACACACACACACACACACACACAAAACCAGTTGCACAATTGCCAGGGCTCGGGTCTGAGAATAGCACACACACACACACATATATGCACACAAACACACAAAAAATGGCTGCACAGTCTCCAGGACACAGGGCTGAGAATTCACACACACACCCAAACAAACCTGTTGCACAGTTGCCAGGGCACAGCGCTGAGTATGGCACACACTCACACACACAGACAAACCGGTTGAACCGTTACCAGAGCACAGGGCTGGGAACAGCACACACATACTCACACACCGGTTGCACAGTCACCAGGCACAGGGCTAAGAACGGCACACAGTCACACACAAACACACACACAAACCGGTTGCACTGTCACCAGGGCACAGGGCAGAGAACAGCACACACACACAAAAACACAGAAAGACACACATACAAAAAAACGGGTTGCACAGTCGCCAGGGCACACGGCTGAGAACAGCACACACACACACACACACATATACACTAAAGGGTTGCAAAGTTGCCAGGGCACAGGTCTGAGAATGGCACACACACACACACACACAAACACACACACACACATGCACACACACTTACAGGTTGCAGAGACTCCAGGACACAGTGCTGATAATTCACACACACACACACACACACACACACACACACAAAGCGGCTGCACAGTCGCCAAGGCAAAGGGCTCAAAACAGTTCTAACACACACACACACACATATACATAAATCGATTTCACAGTCACCAGAGCACAAGCCTGAGCACAGCACACACACACACGCACACACACAAACTAGTTTCACAGTCGCCAGGGCACAGGGCTGAAAACAGCACACACACACGCTGACAAACTGGTTGCACAGTCGCCAGAGCACAGGGCTGAGAATTCAAACTTACACACATACACACACACACAAACCTGTTGCACAGTTGCCAGGCCACAGGGTTGAGAACAGCACACACTCAGACACACAGACAAACGGGTTGCACAGTGGCCAGGGCACAGGGCTGAAATCAGCACACAAACACCGGTTACACTGTCACTAAGGCACAGGACTGAAAACAGCACCAACACACACACACATATACACTCACACACATACACACACAACCTCTTGCAAAGTCGTCAGTGCCCAGGGCTGAGAACGGAACACACACACACACACACACACACACACACACACATAAACCAGTTTCACAGTCGCCAGGGCACAGTGCTGAGAACAGCACATACACACACACACACATACGAACACAAACTGCTTGCATAATTGCCAGGGCAAAGGGCTGAGAATGGCACACAAAAACACACACACACACAAATGAACAAACCATTGCACAGTCGCCAGGGCACAGGGCTGAAAATGGCACACACACACACTCACAACCCGGTTGCACTGTCACCAGGCCACGGGTCTGAGAACAGCACACACACACACACACACACACACACACACACACACACACACACAAACCGCCTGCACAGTCACCACGGCACAGGGTTGAGAACGGCATACACACACTCACACACACACATAAACATACGTATAAACTTCTTGCACAGTTGCCAGGGCACAGGGCTGAGAACAGCTGTAACACACACACACATACACACAAACTGGTTGTACAGTCGCCAGGGTACACGGCTGAGAACAGCACACAGACACACACAAAAACACACATGAACAAACCGGTTGCACAGTCGCCAGGGCACAGGGCTGAAAAGAGCACACACTTACACACACTCACACACACAAACGGTTACACAGTCGCCAGGACACAGAGATGAGAATCGCGTGCACACACACACACACAAACAAACCAGTTGCACAGTCGGAAGGGCACATGGCTGAAATCAGCACACACACAGACACACACACACACCGGTTCCCCAGTTGACAGGACACAAGGCTCAGGATGGCACACACACCTACACACACATATACACAAACTGGTTGAACAATCACCAGGGCAAAGTGTTGAGAACAGCACACACACACACACTCACACACACAGGCGTACAGATACTGGTTGCACAATCGCCAGGGCACAGGGCTGAGAACAGCACACACACACACACGCACCACACACATACCTGTTGCACAGTTGCCAGGGCACAGGGCTGAGAACGGCACACACACACACCAGTTACACTGTCACTAAGACACAGGGCTAAAAACAGCACAAACACACACACACATATACAGTCACATACATACACACACAAACCACTTGCACAGTCGCCCGGGCATATGGCTGAGAATGGCACACACACACACACACACACACACACACACACACACACACCAATTTCACAGTCGCCCGGGCACAGGGCTGAGAAGAACACATACATAGACACATACACACACAAACTGCTTGCACAGTAGTCAGGGCTCAGGGCTGTGAATGGCACACACAAACACTGACACACACAGACACA
>NC_082638.1:20395000-20407500 GCF_002263795.3 Bos taurus
CACTCACATACATACACACACAAACCGCTTGCACTGTCGCCAAGGCACATGGCTGAGAATGGCACACACACACACACACACACGCACACACACACACAGAGCAGTTTCACAGTCGCCGGGGCACAGGGCTGAGAAGAACACATACATACACACATACACACACAAACTGCTTGCACAGTCGTCATGGCTCAAGGCTGTGAATGGCACACACAAACACTGACACACACACACACACGAACAAACCATTGCCCAATCACCAGGGCACAGGGCTGAGAATTCAAACTTACACACACACACAAACCTGATGCACAGTCGCCAGGGCACAGGGCTGAGAACAGCACACACACACACACACACACATACACAGAAAAACCCCTTGCACAGTCGCTAGGGCACAGGGCTGAGAACGGCGCACACACAAACACACACACAAATAAAGACACACAATCCGGTTTCACAGTCGCCAGAGCACAGGGCTGAGAACAGCACACATACACACACACAAACACAAACTGGTTGTGCAGTCATCAGTACACATTGCTGAGAACGGCACACACACACACACTAACACACATACACCTAAATCGGTTGCACATTCACCAGGGCACAGGACCGTGAACAGCAGACACAGAAACACACACACACACAAACAGGTTGCACAGTAGCTAGGGCACAGGGCTGAGAACAGAACACACACACACACAAACCAATTTCCCAGTCACCAGAGCACGGGGCAGAGAACAGCACACACACACACACACACACATACACACTAAAGGGTTGCAAAGTTGCCAGGGCACAGGTCTGAGAATGGCACACACACACACACACACACACACGAACGCACACATACAGGTTGCACAGTCTCCAGGACACAGGGCTGATAATTCACACACACACAAACACACAAAGCGGCTGTACAGTCGCCAAGACAAAGGACTCAAAACAGCTCTAACAAACACACACACACATATACATAAATCGGTGTCACAGTCACCAGAGCACAAGCCTGAGCACAGCACACACACACACACGCACACACACAAACTAGTTGCACAGTCTCCAGGGAACAGGGCTGATAACAGCACATGCACACACACACACATACACACACACATACACACCAACCGGTTGCACAGTCGCCAAGGGACAGGGCTGAGACCACAGACACAGACACACACACACACATAAACAAAAACCGGTTTCACAGTCGACAGGAAACAGGGCTCAGAACAAAACACACACACGCACACACACAAATTAATTGCACAGTCGCCAGGGCACAGGACTGAGAACAGCACACAAACACACACAGGGACACATAAACGGGTTGCACAGTATCCAGGACGCAGGTCTGAGAATGAAACACACACACACACATACACAAACACATAAACCGGTTGCGCACGCACCAAGGCACAGGGCTCAGAACAGCTCGAACACACACACACAGACACACACAAACCTTTGCACAGTCGCCAGGCATAGGACTGAGAACAGCACACACACACACACAAACCTGTTGAACTGTCGCCTGGGCACAGGGCAGTGAACAGAACAAACACACACACAAACACCCAAACCGGTTACACAGTTTCCAGGGCACAGGGCTGAGAATAGCACAAACACACACATACACATACACAAACTGGTTTCATAGTCGCCAGGGCACGGGGCTGAAAATGGCACACACACACACACAAATACACACAAACCTATTGCACAGTCACCAGGTCACAGGTCTTAGAACAGGACACATACACACAGATACACACACAATCAGGTTGCACAGTCGCCAGGGCAAAGGGATGAGAAAAGCACACACACACACACACACACAGAAACATTCACACAAACCGGTTGCACAGTTGCCAGGGGACAGGGTTAAGAACAGCTCTAATACACACACACACAGACACACACACACACACACATGCAAACTGATTGCACAGTCTCCAGGGTACAGCGCTGAGAACAGAACACACATACACACACACACACACACACATAAACCGGTTTCACAGTCGCCAGAGCACAAGCCTGAGGACAACACAGACACACACACGCACAAACACAAATGAGTTGCATGATCGCCAGCACACAGGGCTGAGAACAGCACACACACACACACACACACACACACAAAACCAGTTGCACAATTGCCAGGGCTCGGGTCTGAGAATAGCACACACACACACACATATATGCACACAAACACACAAAAAATGCCTGCACAGTCTCCAGGACACAGGGCTGAGAATTCACACACACACCCAAACAAACCTGTTGCACAGTTGCCAGGGCACAGCGCTGAGTATGGCACACACTCACACACACAGACAAACCGGTTGAACCGTTACCAGAGCACAGGGCTGAGAACAGCACACACATACACACACACCGGTTGCACAGTCACCAGGCACAGGGCTAAGAACGGCACACAGTCACACACAAACACACACACAAACCGGTTGCACTGTCACCAGGGCACAGGGCAGAGAACAGCACACACACACAAAAACACAGAAAGACACACATACAAAAAAACGGGTTGCACAGTCGCCAGGGCACACGGCTGAGAACAGCACACACACACACACACACACATATACACTAAAGGGTTGCAAAGTTGCCAGGGCACAGGTCTGAGAATGGCACACACACACACACACACACACACACACACACACACACACACACATGCACACACACTTACAGGTTGCAGAGACTCCAGGACACAGTGCTGATAATTCACACACACACACACACACACACACACACACAAAGCGGCTGCACAGTCGCCAAGGCAAAGGGCTCAAAACAGTTCTAACACACACACACACACACACATATACATAAATCGATTTCACAGTCACCAGAGCACAAGCCTGAGCACAGCACACACACACACGCACACACACAAACTAGTTTCACAGTCGCCAGGGCACAGGGCTGAAAACAGCACACACACACGCTGACAAACTGGTTGCACAGTCGCCAGAGCACAGGGCTGAGAATTCAAACTTACACACATACACACACACACAAACCTGTTGCACAGTTGCCAGGCCACAGGGTTGAGAACAGCACACACTCAGACACACAGACAAACGGGTTGCACAGTGGCCAGGGCACAGGGCTGAAATCAGCACACAAACACCGGTTACACTGTCACTAAGGCACAGGACTGAAAACAGCACCAACACACACACACATATACACTCACACACATACACATACAACCTCTTGCAAAGTCGTCAGTGCCCAGGGCTGAGAACGGAACACACACACACACACACACACACACACACATAAACCAGTTTCACAGTCGCCAGGGCACAGTGCTGAGAACAGCACATACACACACACACACATACGAACACAAACTGCTTGCATAATTGCCAGGGCAAAGGGCTGAGAATGGCACACAAAAACACACACACACACAAATGAACAAACCATTGCACAGTCGCCAGGGCACAGGGCTGAAAATGGCACACACACACACTCACAACCCGGTTGCACTGTCACCAGGCCACGGGTCTGAGAACAGCACACACACACACACACACACACACACACACACACACACACAAACCGCCTGCACAGTCACCACGACACAGGGTTGAGAACGGCATACACACACTCACACACACACATAAACATACATATAAACTTCTTGCACAGTTGCCAGGGCACAGGGCTGAGAACAGCTGTAACACACACACACATACACACAAACTGGTTGTACAGTCGCCAGGGTACACGGCTGAGAACAGCACACAGACACACACAAAAACACACATGAACAAACCGGTTGCACAGTCGCCAGGGCACAGGGCTGAAAAGAGCACACACTTACACACACTCACACACACAAACGGTTACACAGTCGCCAGGACACAGAGATGAGAATCGCGTGCACACACACACACACAAACAAACCAGTTGCACAGTCGGAAGGGCACATGGCTGAAATCAGCACACACACAGACACACACACACACCGGTTCCCCAGTTGACAGGACACAAGGCTCAGGATGGCACACACACCTACACACACATATACACAAACTGGTTGAACAATCACCAGGGCAAAGTGTTGAGAACAGCACACACACACACACACACACACACAGGCGTACAGATACTGGTTGCACAATCGCCAGGGCACAGGGCTGAGAACAGCACACACACACACACGCACCACACACATACCTGTTGCACAGTTGCCAGGGCACAGGGCTGAGAACGGCACACACACACACCAGTTACACTGTCACTAAGACACAGGGCTAAAAACAGCACAAACACACACACACATATACAGTCACATACATACACACACAAACCACTTGCACAGTCGCCCGGGCATATGGCTGAGAATGGCACACACACACACACACACACACACACACACACCAATTTCACAGTCGCCCGGGCACAGGGCTGAGAAGAACACATACATAGACACATACACACACAAACTGCTTGCACAGTAGTCAGGGCTCAGGGCTGTGAATGGCACACACAAACACTGACACACACAGACACACACGAACAAACCATTGCACAGTCACCACGCACAGGGCTGAGAATTCAAACTTACACACACACACCCAAACCTGATGCACAGTCGCCAGGGCACAGGGCTGCGAACAGCACACACACACACACATACATAGAAAATCCGCTTGCACATTCGCTAGGGCACAGGGCTGAGAACAGCACACACACACACGCACGCACACATAAACCGGTTGCAGAATCGCCAGGGTACAGGGCTGAGAACTGAACACACACACAGACACAAACCGGTTTTACAGTCGCCAGAGCACAAGCCTGAGAAAAACACAGACACAAACACGCACACACACAAATTAGTTGCACAGTTGCCAGGGAACAGGGCGGAGTATGGCACACACACACACCCAACCACACACACGCAAACACACAAATGAACAAACCATTGCACAGTCGCCAGGGCACAGGGCAGAAAATGGCACACACACACACTCACAAACCAGTTGCACTGTCACCAGGCCACGGGTCTGAGAACAGCACACACACACACACACACACACACACACACACAAAAACTGCTTGCACAGTCACCACGGCACAGGGTTGAGAACGGCATACACACACTCACACACACACATAAACATACACATAAACTTGTTGCACAGTAGCCAGGTCACAGGGCTCAGAACAGCTGTAACAGACACACACACACACACAAACTGGTTGTACAGTCGCCAGGGTACACGGCTGAGAACAGCACACAGACACACACAAAAACACACATGAACAAACCAGTTACACAGTCGCCAGGGAACAGGGCTTAGAACAGCACACACACACACACACACACACACACATACCGTTTGCACAGTCGCCAGGGTGCAGGGCTTAGAACTGCACGTACACACACGCACATACACACACAAACCGCTTACACAATCACCAGGGATAAGTCTAAGAATGGCACACACACACACACGAATACCCGCTTTCACAGTCGCTAGCACAGGGCTGAGAATGGCACACATACACACTCACACACACACATACACAAACACATAAACCGGTTGCGCACTAGCCAAGGCACAGGGCTCAGAACAGCTCGAACACACACACACACACACACATACCAGTTGAACAGTCTCCAGCGCACAGGGCTGAGAATTCAAACTTACACTCGACAAAAACAAACCTCTTGCACAGTTGCCAGTGCACAGGCATGAGAACAGCACCCACTCACATACACAGACAAACCGCTTGCACAGTCAACAGGGCACAGGGCTGAGAAGAGCACACACACACACACACACACACACACAAACCATTTACACAGTCACTAAGGCACAGGGCTGAAAACAGGACAAACCACACACACACATATACACTCACACACACACACACAAAACACTTGCACAGTCACCAAGGCACAGGGCTGAAACTGGCACACACACACACACACACACACACACACACACACAAACCGGTTTCTCAGTCGCCAGGGCACAGGGCTGAGAACAGCATATACACACACAGGCAGATGCACACAGAGACACATACACACACAGACACATGCACACACAAACTGCTTGCACAGTCGCCAGGGCACATGGCTGTGAATGGCACACACAAACACACACACACATACAAACCAGTTTCACAGTTGCCAGGGCACAGGGCTGAGAACAGCACATACACACACACACACACACACACACACACACAGAAACATACGCAAACAATCTGCTTGCACAGTCGGCAGGGAACAGGGCTGTGAATTGCACACACAAACACACACACACACACACACACGACAAACCATTGCACAGTCGCCAGGGCACAGGGCTGAGAATGGCACACACACACACAGACACACACACACACCAACCGGTTGCACAGTCTCTAGGAAACAGGGCTGAAAAGAGCACACACTTACACACACTCACACACACAAACGGTTACACAGTCGCCAGGACACAGAGATGAGAATCGCGTGCACACACACACAAACCAGTTGCACAGTCGGAAGGGCACATGGCTGAAATCAGCACACACACAGACACACACACACACACCGGTTCCCCAGTTGCCAGGGCACAAGGCTCAGGATGGCACACACATCTACACACACATATACACAAACTGGTTGAACAATCGCCAGGGCAATGGGTTGAGAACAGCACACACACACACACACACACACACACACACACACAGGCATACAGATACTGGTTGCACAATCGCCAGGGCACAGGGCTGAGAACAGCAACACACACACACACACAGGAACACAAACCAGTATCAGAGTCGCCAGGGCACAGTGCTGATAACAGCACACACACTCAAGCCGGTTTCACAGTTCCCAGACCACAGGGCTGAGATCAGCACTCCCCCCCACACACAAACACACAAACCTGTACACATTCGCCAGCGTACAGGGCTGAGAACAGCACATACACACACATACACACACACACAAAAGCCGGTTGTACAGTCGCCAGGGCACAGGGCTGAGCATGGCACACACACAGACCAACACACACACAAAGAAACCAGTTTCAGAGTTGCCAGGGCAGAGGGCTGGGAACAGCACACACACACACACATACACACACACACACACACACACCGGTTGCACAGTCGCCTGGGCACAGAGCTGAAAATGGCACACACACACACACACACACACACACACACACACACACCAGTTACACTGTCACTAAGGCACAGGGCTAAAAACAGCACACACACACACACATATACACTCACATACATACACACACAAACCGCTTGCACTCTCGCCAAGGCACATGGCTGAGAATGGCACACACACACACGCACACACACACACAGAGCAGTTTCACAGTCGCCGGGGCACAGGGCTGAGAAGAACACATACATACACACATACACACACAAACTGCTTGCACAGTCGTCATGGCTCAGGGCTGTGAATGGCACACACAAACACTGACACACACACACACACGAACAAACCATTGCCCAATCACCAGGGCACAGGGCTGAGAATTCAAACTTACACACACACACACAAACCTGATGCACAGTCGCCAGGGCACAGGGCTGAGAACAGCACACACACACACCCACACATACACAGAAAAACCCCTTGCACAGTCGCTAGGGCACAGGGCTGAGAACGGCGCACACACAAACACACACACAAATAAAGACACACAATCCGGTTTCACAGTCGCCAGAGCACAGGGCTGAGAACAGCACACATACACACACACAAACACAAACTGGTTGTGCAGTCATCAGTACACATTGCTGAGAACGGCACACACACACACACTAACACACATACACCTAAATCTGTTGCACATTCACCAGGGCACAGGACCGTGAACAGCAGACACAGAAACACACACACACAAACAGGTTGCACAGTAGCTAGGGCACAGGGCTGAGAACAGAACACACACACACACAAACCAATTTCCCAGTCACCAGAGCACGGGGCAGAGAACAGCACACACACACACACACACACATACACACTAAAGGGTTGCAAAGTTGCCAGGGCACAGGTCTGAGAATGGCACACACACACACACACGAACGCACACATACAGGTTGCACAGTCTCCAGGACACAGGGCTGATAATTCACACACACACACACACACACAACCACACAAAGCGGCTGTACAGTCGCCAAGACAAAGGACTCAAAACAGCTCTAACAAACACACACACACATATACATAAATCGGTGTCACAGTCACCAGAGCACAAGCCTGAGCACAGCACACACACACATACGCACACACACAAACTAGTTGCACAGTCTCCAGGGAACAGGGCTGATAACAGCACATGCACACACACACACATACACACACACATACACACCAACCGGTTGCACAGTCGCCAAGGGACAGGGCTGAGACCACAGACACAGACACACACACACACATAAACAAAAACCGGTTTCACAGTCGACAGGAAACAGGGCTCAGAACAAAACACACACACGCACACACACAAATTAATTGCACAGTCGCCAGGGCACAGGACTGAGAACAGCACACAAACACACACAGGGACACACAAACGGGTTGCACAGTATCCAGGACGCAGGTCTGAGAATGAAACACACACACACACATACACAAACACATAAACCGGTTGCGCACACACCAAGGCACAGGGCTCAGAACAGCTCGAACACACACACACAGACACACACAACCTTTGCACTGTCGCCAGGCTTAGGACTGAGAACAGCACACACACACACACAAACCTGTTGAACTGTCGCCTGGGCACAGGGCAGTGAACAGAACAAACACACACACAAACACCCAAACCGGTTACACAGTTTTCAGGGCACAGGGCTGAGAATAGCACAAACACACACATACACATACACAAACTGGTTTCATAGTCGCCAGGGCACGGGGCTGAAAATGGCACACACACACACACAAATACACACAAACCTATTGCACAGTCACCAGGTCACAGGTCTTAGAACAGGACACATACACACAGATACACACACAATCAGGTTGCACAGTCGCCAGGGCAAAGGGATGAGAAAAGCACACACACACACACACACACAGAAACATTCACACAAACCGGTTGCACAGTTGCCAGGGGACAGGGTTAAGAACAGCTCTAACACACACACACACAGACACACACACACACACACATGCAAACTGATTGCACAGTCTCCAGGGTACAGCGCTGAGAACAGAACACACATACACACACACACACACACACATGAACACAAACCAGTATCAGAGTCGCCAGGGCACAGTGCTGATAACAGCACACACACTCAAGCCGGTTTCACAGTTCCCAGACCACAGGGCTGAGATCTGCACTCCCCCCCACACACAAACACACAAACCTGTACACATTCGCCAGCGTACAGGGCTGAGAACAGCACATACACACACATACACACACACACAAAAGCCGGTTGTACAGTCGCCAGGGCACAGGGCTGAGCATGGCACACACACAGACCAACACACACACAAAGAAACCAGTTTCAGAGTTGCCAGGGCAGAGGGCTGGGAACAGCACACACACACACACATACACACACACACACACACACACCGGTTGCACAGTCGCCTGGGCACAGAGCTGAAAATGGCACACACACACACACACACACACACACACCAGTTACACTGTCACTAAGGCACAGGGCTAAAAACAGCACACACACACACACACACATATACACTCACATACATACACACACAAACCGCTTGCACTGTCGCCAAGGCACATGGCTGAGAATGGCACACACACACACGCACACACACACACAGAGCAGTTTCACAGTCGCCGGGGCACAGGGCTGAGAAGAACACATACATACACACATACACACACAAACTGCTTGCACAGTCGTCATGGCTCAGGGCTGTGAATGGCACACACAAACACTGACACACACACACACACGAACAAACCATTGCCCAATCACCAGGGCACAGGGCTGAGAATTCAAACTTACACACACACACACAAACCTGATGCACAGTCGCCAGGGCACAGGGCTGAGAACAGCACACACACACACACACACATACACAGAAAAACCCCTTGCACAGTCGCTAGGGCACAGGGCTGAGAACGGCGCACACACAAACACACACACAAATAAAGACACACAATCCGGTTTCACAGTCGCCAGAGCACAGGGCTGAGAACAGCACACATACACACACACAAACACAAACTGGTTGTGCAGTCATCAGTACACATTGCTGAGAACGGCACACACACACACACTAACACACATACACCTAAATCTGTTGCACATTCACCAGGGCACAGGACCGTGAACAGCAGACACAGAAACACACACACACACACAAACAGGTTGCACAGTAGCTAGGGCACAGGGCAGAGAACAGCACACACACACACACAAACCAATTTCCCAGTCACCAGAGCACGGGGCAGAGAACAGCACACACACACACACACACACATACACACTAAAGGGTTGCAAAATTGCCAGGGCACAGGTCTGAGAATGGCACACACACACACACACACACACACGAACGCACACATACAGGTTGCACAGTCTCCAGGACACAGGGCTGATAATTCACACACACACACACACACAAACACACAAAGCGGCTGTACAGTCGCCAAGACAAAGGACTCAAAACAGCTCTAACAAACACACACACACATATACATAAATCGGTGTCACAGTCACCAGAGCACAAGCCTGAGCACAGCACACACACACACACGCACACACACAAACTAGTTGCACAGTCTCCAGGGAACAGGGCTGATAACAGCACATGCACACACACACACATACACACACACATACACACCAACCGGTTGCACAGTCGCCAAGGGACAGGGCTGAGACCACAGACACAGACACACACACACACATAAACAAAAACCGGTTTCACAGTCGACAGGAAACAGGGCTCAGAACAAAACACACACACGCACACACACAAATTAATTGCACAGTCGCCAGGGCACAGGACTGAGAACAGCACACAAACACACACAGGGACACATAAACGGGTTGCACAGTATCCAGGACGCAGGTCTGAGAATGAAACACACACACACACATACACAAACACATAAACCGGTTGCGCACACACCAAGGCACAGGGCTCAGAACAGCTCGAACACACACACACAGACACACACAAACCTTTGCACAGTCGCCAGGCATAGGACTGAGAACAGCACACACACACACACAAACCTGTTGAACTGTCGCCTGGGCACAGGGCAGTGAACAGAACAAACACACACACAAACACCCAAACCGGTTACACAGTTTCCAGGGCACAGGGCTGAGAATAGCACAAACACACACATACACATACACAAACTGGTTTCATAGTCGCCAGGGCACGGGGCTGAAAATGGCACACACACACACACAAATACACACAAACCTATTGCACAATCACCAGGTCACAGGTCTTAGAACAGGACACATACACACAGATACACACACAATCAGGTTGCACAGTCGCCAGGGCAAAGGGATGAGAAAAGCACACACACACACACACACACAGAAACATTCACACAAACCGGTTGCACAGTTGCCAGGGGACAGGGTTAAGAACAGCTCTAACACACACACACACAGACACACACACACACACACACATGCAAACTGATTGCACAGTCTCCAGGGTACAGCGCTGAGAACAGAACACACATACACACACACACACACACACATAAACCGGTTTCACAGTCGCCAGAGCACAAGCCTGAGGACAACACAGACACACACACGCACAAACACAAATGAGTTGCATGATCGCCAGCGCACAGGGCTGAGAACAGCACACACACACACACACACACACACACAAAACCAGTTGCACAATTGCCAGGGCTCGGGTCTGAGAATAGCACACACACACACACATATATGCACACAAACACACAAAAAATGGCTGCACAGTCTCCAGGACACAGGGCTGAGAATTCACACACACACCCAAACAAACCTGTTGCACAGTTGCCAGGGCACAGCGCTGAGTATGGCACACACTCACACACACAGACAAACCGGTTGAACCGTTACCAGAGCACAGGGCTGAGAACAGCACACACATACTCACACACCGGTTGCACAGTCACCAGGCACAGGGCTAAGAACGGCACACAGTCACACACAAACACACACACAAACCGGTTGCACTGTCACCAGGGCACAGGGCAGAGAACAGCACACACACACAAAAACACAGAAAGACACACATACAAAAAAACGGTTTGCACAGTCGCCAGGGCACACGGCTGAGAACAGCACACACACACACACACACACATATACACTAAAGGGTTGCAAAGTTGCCAGGGCACAGGTCTGAGAATGGCACACACACACACACACACACACACACACATGCACACACACTTACAGGTTGCAGAGACTCCAGGACACAGTGCTGATAATTCACACAC
>NC_082638.1:20412500-20425000 GCF_002263795.3 Bos taurus
AATCCGGTTTCACAGTCGCCAGAGCACAGGGCTGAGAACAGCACACATACACACACACAAACACAAACTGGTTGTGCAGTCATCAGTACACATTGCTGAGAACGGCACACACACACACACTAACACACATACACCTAAATCTGTTGCACATTCACCAGGGCACAGGACCGTGAACAGCAGACACAGAAACACACACACACACAAACAGGTTGCACAGTCGCTAGGGCACAGGGCTGAGCACAGAACACACACACACACAAACCAATTTCCCAGTCACCAGAGCACGGGGCAGAGAACAGCACACACACACACACACACACATACACACTAAAGGGTTGCAAAGTTGCCAGGGCACAGGTCTGAGAATGGCACACACACACACACACACACGAACGCACACATACAGGTTGCACAGTCTCCAGGACACAGGGCTGATAATTCACACACACACACACACACACAAACACACAAAGCGGCTGTACAGTCGCCAAGACAAAGGACTCAAAACAGCTCTAACAAACACACACACACATATACATAAATCGGTGTCACTGTCACCAGAGCACAAGCCTGAGCACAGCACACACACACATACGCACACACACAAACTAGTTGCACAGTCTCCAGGGAACAGGGCTGATAACAGCACATGCACACACACACACATACACACACACATACACACCAACCGGTTGCACAGTCGCCAAGGGACAGGGCTGAGACCACAGACACAGACACACACATAAACAAAAACCGGTTTCACAGTCGACAGGAAACAGGGCTCAGAACAAAACACACACACGCACACACACAAATTAATTGCACAGTCGCCAGGGCACAGGACTGAGAACAGCACACAAACACACACAGGGACACACAAACGGGTTGCACAGTATCCAGGACGCAGGTCTGAGAATGAAACACACACACACACATACACAAACACATAAACCGGTTGCGCACACACCAAGGCACAGGGCTCAGAACAGCTCGAACACACACACACAGACACACACAACCTTTGCACTGTCGCCAGGCTTAGGACTGAGAACAGCACACACACACACACAAACCTGTTGAACTGTCGCCTGGGCACAGGGCAGTGAACAGAACAAACACACACACAAACACCCAAACCGGTTACACAGTTTCCAGGGCACAGGGCTGAGAATAGCACAAACACACACATACACATACACAAACTGGTTTCATAGTCGCCAGGGCACGGGGCTGAAAATGGCACACACACACACACAAATACACACAAACCTATTGCACAGTCACCAGGTCACAGGTCTTAGAACAGGACACATACACACAGATACACACACAATCAGGTTGCACAGTCGCCAGGGCAAAGGGATGAGAAAAGCACACACACACACACACACACAGAAACATTCACACAAACCGGTTGCACAGTTGCCAGGGGACAGGGTTAAGAACAGCTCTAACACACACACACACAGACACACACACACACACACATGCAAACTGATTGCACAGTCTCCAGGGTACAGCGCTGAGAACAGAACACACATACACACACACACACACACACATGAACACAAACCAGTATCAGAGTCGCCAGGGCACAGTGCTGATAACAGCACACACACTCAAGCCGGTTTCACAGTTCCCAGACCACAGGGCTGAGATCTGCACTCCCCCCCACACACAAACACACAAACCTGTACACATTCGCCAGCGTACAGGGCTGAGAACAGCACATACACACACATACACACACACACAAAAGCCGGTTGTACAGTCGCCAGGGCACAGGGCTGAGCATGGCACACACACAGACCAACACACACACAAAGAAACCAGTTTCAGAGTTGCCAGGGCAGAGGGCTGGGAACAGCACACACACACACACATACACACACACACACACACACACCGGTTGCACAGTCGCCTGGGCACAGAGCTGAAAATGGCACACACACACACACACACACACACACACACACCAGTTACACTGTCACTAAGGCACAGGGCTAAAAACAGCACACACACACACACACACATATACACTCACATACATACACACACAAACCGCTTGCACTGTCGCCAAGGCACATGGCTGAGAATGGCACACACACACACGCACACACACACACAGAGCAGTTTCACAGTCGCCGGGGCACAGGGCTGAGAAGAACACATACATACACACATACACACACAAACTGCTTGCACAGTCGTCATGGCTCAGGGCTGTGAATGGCACACACAAACACTGACACACACACACACACGAACAAACCATTGCCCAATCACCAGGGCACAGGGCTGAGAATTCAAACTTACACACACACACACAAACCTGATGCACAGTCGCCAGGGCACAGGGCTGAGAACAGCACACACACACACCCACACATACACAGAAAAACCCCTTGCACAGTCGCTAGGGCACAGGGCTGAGAACGGCGCACACACAAACACACACACAAATAAAGACACACAATCCGGTTTCACAGTCGCCAGAGCACAGGGCTGAGAACAGCACACATACACACACACAAACACAAACTGGTTGTGCAGTCATCAGTACACATTGCTGAGAACGGCACACACACACACACTAACACACATACACCTAAATCTGTTGCACATTCACCAGGGCACAGGACCGTGAACAGCAGACACAGAAACACACACACACACACAAACAGGTTGCACAGTAGCTAGGGCACAGGGCAGAGAACAGCACACACACACACACAAACCAATTTCCCAGTCACCAGAGCACGGGGCAGAGAACAGCACACACACACACACACACACATACACACTAAAGGGTTGCAAAATTGCCAGGGCACAGGTCTGAGAATGGCACACACACACACACACACACACGAACGCACACATACAGGTTGCACAGTCTCCAGGACACAGGGCTGATAATTCACACACACACACACACACACAAACACACAAAGCGGCTGTACAGTCGCCAAGACAAAGGACTCAAAACAGCTCTAACAAACACACACACACATATACATAAATCGGTGTCACAGTCACCAGAGCACAAGCCTGAGCACAGCACACACACACACACACACACACACACAAACTAGTTGCACAGTCTCCAGGGAACAGGGCTGATAACAGCACATGCACACACACACACATACACACACACATACACACCAACCGGTTGCACAGTCGCCAAGGGACAGGGCTGAGACCACAGACACAGACACACACACACACATAAACAAAAACCGGTTTCACAGTCGACAGGAAACAGGGCTCAGAACAAAACACACACACGCACACACACAAATTAATTGCACAGTCGCCAGGGCACAGGACTGAGAACAGCACACAAACACACACAGGGACACATAAACGGGTTGCACAGTATCCAGGACGCAGGTCTGAGAATGAAACACACACACACACATACACAAACACATAAACCGGTTGCGCACACACCAAGGCACAGAGCTCAGAACAGCTCGAACACACACACACAGACACACACAAACCTTTGCACAGTCGCCAGGCATAGGACTGAGAACAGCACACACACACACACAAACCTGTTGAACTGTCGCCTGGGCACAGGGCAGTGAACAGAACAAACACACACACAAACACCCAAACCGGTTACACAGTTTCCAGGGCACAGGGCTGAGAATAGCACAAACACACACATACACATACACAAACTGGTTTCATAGTCGCCAGGGCACGGGGCTGAAAATGGCACACACACACACACAAATACACACAAACCTATTGCACAGTCACCAGGTCACAGGTCTTAGAACAGGACACATACACACAGATACACACACAATCAGGTTGCACAGTCGCCAGGGCAAAGGGATGAGAAAAGCACACACACACACACACACACAGAAACATTCACACAAACCGGTTGCACAGTTGCCAGGGGACAGGGTTAAGAACAGCTCTAACACACACACACACAGACACACACACACACACACATGCAAACTGATTGCACAGTCTCCAGGGTACAGCGCTGAGAACAGAACACACATACACACACACACACACACACATGAACACAAACCAGTATCAGAGTCGCCAGGGCACAGTGCTGATAACAGCACACACACTCAAGCCGGTTTCACAGTTCCCAGACCACAGGGCTGAGATCAGCACTCCCCCCCACACACAAACACACAAACCTGTACACATTCGCCAGCGTACAGGGCTGAGAACAGCACATACACACACATACACACACACACAAAAGCCGGTTGTACAGTCGCCAGGGCACAGGGCTGAGCATGGCACACACACAGACCAACACACACACAAAGAAACCAGTTTCAGAGTTGCCAGGGCAGAGGGCTGGGAACAGCACACACACACACACATACACACACACACACACACACACACCGGTTGCACAGTCGCCTGGGCACAGAGCTGAAAATGGCACACACACACACACACACACACACACACACCAGTTACACTGTCACTAAGGCACAGGGCTAAAAACAGCACACACACACACACACACATATACACTCACATACATACACACACAAACCGCTTGCACTGTCGCCAAGGCACATGGCTGAGAATGGCACACACACACACGCACACACACACACAGAGCAGTTTCACAGTCGCCGGGGCACAGGGCTGAGAAGAACACATACATACACACATACACACACAAACTGCTTGCACAGTCGTCATGGCTCAGGGCTGTGAATGGCACACACAAACACTGACACACACACACACACGAACAAACCATTGCCCAATCACCAGGGCACAGGGCTGAGAATTCAAACTTACACACACACACACAAACCTGATGCACAGTCGCCAGGGCACAGGGCTGAGAACAGCACACACACACACCCACACATACACAGAAAAACCCCTTGCACAGTCGCTAGGGCACAGGGCTGAGAACGGCGCAAACACACACACAAATAAAGACACACAATCCGGTTTCACAGTCGCCAGAGCACAGGGCTGAGAACAGCACACATACACACACACAAACACAAACTGGTTGTGCAGTCATCAGTACACATTGCTGAGAACGGCACACACACACACACTAACACACATACACCTAAATCTGTTGCACATTCACCAGGGCACAGGACCGTGAACAGCAGACACAGAAACACACACACACACACAAACAGGTTGCACAGTCGCTAGGGCACAGGGCAGAGAACAGCACACACACACACACAAACCAATTTCCCAGTCACCAGAGCACGGGGCAGAGAACAGCACACACACACACACACACACACATACACACTAAAGGGTTGCAAAATTGCCAGGGCACAGGTCTGAGAATGGCACACACACACACACACACACACGAACGCACACATACAGGTTGCACAGTCTCCAGGACACAGGGTGATAATTCACACACAGACACACACACAAACACACAAAGCGGCTGTACAGTCGCCAAGACAAAGGACTCAAAACAGCTCTAACAAACACACACACACATATACATAAATCGGTGTCACAGTCACCAGAGCACAAGCCTGAGCACAGCACACACACACACACGCACACACACAAACTAGTTGCACAGTCTCCAGGGAACAGGGCTGATAACAGCACATGCACACACACACACATACACACACACATACACACCAACCGGTTGCACAGTCGCCAAGGGACAGGGCTGAGACCACAGACACAGACACACACACACACATAAACAAAAACCGGTTTCACAGTCGACAGGAAACAGGGCTCAGAACAAAACACACACACGCACACACACAAATTAATTGCACAGTCGCCAGGGCACAGGACTGAGAACAGCACACAAACACACACAGGGACACACAAACGGGTTGCACAGTATCCAGGACGCAGGTCTGAGAATGAAACACACACACACACATACACAAACACATAAACCGGTTGCGCACACACCAAGGCACAGAGCTCAGAACAGCTCGAACACACACACACAGACACACACAAACCTTTGCACAGTCGCCAGGCATAGGACTGAGAACAGCACACACACACACACAAACCTGTTGAACTGTCGCCTGGGCACAGGGCAGTGAACAGAACAAACACACACACAAACACCCAAACCGGTTACACAGTTTCCAGGGCACAGGGCTGAGAATAGCACAAACACACACATACACATACACAAACTGGTTTCATAGTCGCCAGGGCACGGGGCTGAAAATGGCACACACACACACACAAATACACACAAACCTATTGCACAGTCACCAGGTCACAGGTCTTAGAACAGGACACATACACACAGATACACACACAATCAGGTTGCACAGTCGCCAGGGCAAAGGGATGAGAAAAGCACACACACACACACACACACAGAAACATTCACACAAACCGGTTGCACAGTTGCCAGGGGACAGGGTTAAGAACAGCTCTAACACACACACACACAGACACACACACACACACACATGCAAACTGATTGCACAGTCTCCAGGGTACAGCGCTGAGAACAGAACACACATACACACACACACACACACACACATAAACCGGTTTCACAGTCGCCAGAGCACAAGCCTGAGGACAACACAGACACACACACGCACAAACACAAATGAGTTGCATGATCGCCAGCGCACAGGGCTGAGAACAGCACACACACACACACACACACACAAAACCAGTTGCACAATTGCCAGGGCTCGGGTCTGAGAATAGCACACACACACACACATATATGCACACAAACACACAAAAAATGGCTGCACAGTCTCCAGGACACAGGGCTGAGAATTCACACACACACCCAAACAAACCTGTTGCACAGTTGCCAGGGCACAGCGCTGAGTATGGCACACACTCACACACACAGACAAACCGGTTGAACCGTTACCAGAGCACAGGGCTGAGAACAGCACACACATACACACACACCGGTTGCACAGTCACCAGGCACAGGGCTAAGAACGGCACACAGTCACACACAAACACACACACAAACCGGTTGCACTGTCACCAGGGCACAGGGCAGAGAACAGCACACACACACAAAAACACAGAAAGACACACATACAAAAAAACGGGTTGCACAGTCGCCAGGGCACACGGCTGAGAACAGCACACACACACACACACACATATACACTAAAGGGTTGCAAAGTTGCCAGGGCACAGGTCTGAGAATGGCACACACACACACACACACACACACACACATGCACACACACTTACAGGTTGCAGAGACTCCAGGACACAGTGCTGATAATTCACACACACACACACACACATGCACACACACTTACAGGTTGCAGAGACTCCAGGACACAGTGCTGATAATTCACACACACACACACACACACACACACACACACAAAGCGGCTGCACAGTCGCCAAGGCAAAGGGCTCAAAACAGTTCTAACACACACACACACACACATATACATAAATCGATATCACAGTCACCAGAGCACAAGCCTGAGCACAGCACACACACACACGCACACACACAAACTAGTTTCACAGTCGCCAGGGCACAGGGCTGAAAACAGCACACACACACGCTGACAAACTGGTTGCACAGTCGCCAGAGCACAGGGCTGAGAATTCAAACTTACACACATACACACACACACAAACCTGTTGCACAGTTGCCAGGCCACAGGGTTGAGAACAGCACACACTCAGACACACAGACAAACGGGTTGCACAGTGGCCAGGGCACAGGGCTGAAATCAGCACACAAACACCGGTTACACTGTCACTAAGGCACAGGACTGAAAACAGCACCAACACACACACACATATACACTCACACACATACACACACAACCTCTTGCAAAGTCGTCAGTGCCCAGGGCTGAGAACGGAACACACACACACACACACATACACACACACACACACACAAACCAGTTTCACAGTCGCCAGGGCACAGTGCTGAGAACAGCACATACACACAGACACACATACGAACACAAACTGCTTGCATAATTGCCAGGGCAAAGGGCTGAGAATGGCACACAAAAACACACACACACACAAATGAACAAACCATTGCACAGTCGCCAGGGCACAGGGCGGAAAATGGCACACACACACACTCACAACCCGGTTGCACTGTCACCAGGCCACGGGTCTGAGAACAGCACACACACACAAACACACACACACACACACACACACAAACCGCCTGCACAGTCACCACGACACAGGGTTGAGAACGGCATACACACACTCACACACACACATAAACATACATATAAACTTCTTGCACAGTTGCCAGGGCACAGGGCTGAGAACAGCTGTAACACACACACATACACACAAACTGGTTGTACAGTCGCCAGGGTACACGGCTGAGAACAGCACACAGACACACACAAAAACACACATGAACAAACTGGTTGCACAGTCGCCAGGGCACAGGGCTGAAAAGAGCACACACTTACACACACTCACACACACAAACGGTTACACAGTCGCCAGGACACAGAGATGAGAATCGCGTGCACACACACACACACAAACAAACCAGTTGCACAGTCGGAAGGGCACATGGCTGAAATCAGCACACACACAGACACACACACACACCGGTTCCCCAGTTGACAGGACACAAGGCTCAGGATGGCACACACACCTACACACACATATACACAAACTGGTTGAACAATCGCCAGCGCAAAGTGTTGAGAACAGCACACACACACACACACACACACACACACACAGGCGTACAGATACTGGTTGCACAATCGCCAGGGCACAGGGCTGAGAACAGCACACACACACACACGCACCACACACATACCTGTTGCACAGTGGCCAGGGCACAGGGCTGAGAACGGCACACACACACACCAGTTACACTGTCATTAAGACACAGGGCTAAAAACAGCACAAACACACACACACATATACACTCACATACATACACACACAAACCACTTGCACAGTCGCCCGGGCATATGGCTGAGAATGGCACACACACACACACACACACACACACACAAACACACACCAATTTCACAGTCGCCCGGGCACAGGGCTGAGAAGAACACATACATAGACACATACACACAAAAACTGCTTGCACAGTAGTCAGGGCTCAGGGCTGTGAATGGCACACACAAACACTGACACACACACACACACGAACAAACCATTGCACAGTCAGCACGCACAGGGCTGAAAATTCAAACTTACACACACACACCCAAACCTGATGCACAGTCGCCAGGGCACAGGGCTGCGAACAGCACACACACACACACATACACAGAAAATCCGCTTGCACATTCGCTAGGGCACAGGGCTGAGAACAGCACACACACGCACACACACACACGCACGCACACATAAACCGGTTGCAGAATCGCCAGGGTACAGGGCTGAGAACTGAACACACACACAGACACAAACCGGTTTTACAGTCGCCAGAGCACAAGCCTGAGAAAAACACAGACACAAACACGCACACACACAAATTAGTTGCACAGTTGCCAGGGAACAGGGCGGAGTATGGCACACACACACACCCAACCACACACACGCAAACACACAAATGAACAAACCATTGCACAGTCGCCAGGGCACAGGGCTGAAAATGGCACACACACACACTCACAAACCAGTTGCACTGTCACCAGGCCACGGTACTGAGAACAGCACACACACACACACACACACACACACACACACACACAAACCGCTTGCACAGTCACCACGGCACAGGGTTGAGAATGGCATACACACACTCACACACACACATAAACATACACATAAACTTGTTGCACAGTAGCCAGGGCACAGGGCTCAGAACAGCTGTAACAGACACACACACACACACAAACTGGTTGTACAGTCGCCAGGGTACACGGCTGAGAACAGCACACAGACACACACAAAAACACACATGAACAAACCAGTTACACAGTCGCCAGGGAACAGGGCTTAGAACAGCACACACACACACACACACACACACACACATACCGTTTGCACAGTCGCCAGGGTGCAGCGCTTAGAACTGCACGTACACACACGCACATACACACACAAACCGCTTACACAATCACCAGGGATAAGTCTGAGAATGGCACACACACACACACGAATACCCGCTTTCACAGTCGCTAGCACAGGGCTGAGAATGGCACACATACACACTCACACACACACATACACAAACACATAAACCGGTTGCGCACTAGCCAAGGCACAGGGCTCAGAACAGCTCGAACACACACACACACACACACATACCAGTTGAACAGTCTCCAGGGCACAGGACTGAGAATTCAAACTTACACTCGACAAAAACAAACCTCTTGCACAGTTGCCAGTGCACAGGCATGAGAAAAGCACCCACACACATACACAGACAAACCGCTTGCACAGTCAACAGGGCACAGGGCTGAGAAGAGCACACACACACACACACACACACACACACACCATTTACACAGTCACTAAGGCACAGGGCTGAAAACAGGACAAACCACACACACACATATACACTCACACACACACACACAAACCTGATGCACAGTCGCCAGGGCACAGGGCTGAGAACAGCACACACACACACACAGACATACACAGAAAAACCCCTTGCACAGTCGCTAGGGCACAGGGCTGAGAACGGCGCACACACAAACACACACACAAATAAAGACACACAATCCGGTTTCACAGTCGCCAGAGCACAGGGCTGAGAACAGCACACATACACACACACAAACACAAACTGGTTGTGCAGTCATCAGTACACAATGCTGAGAACGGCACACACACACACACTAACACACATACACCTAAATCTGTTGCACATTCACCAGGGCACAGGACCGTGAACAGCAGACACAGAAACACACACACACACAAACAGGTTGCACAGTAGCTAGGGCACAGGGCTGAGAACAGAACACACACACACACAAACCAATTTCCCAGTCACCAGAGCACGGGGCAGAGAACAGCACACACACACACACACACACATACACACTAAAGGATTGCAAAGTTGCCAGGGCACAGGTCTGAGAATGGCACACACACACACACACACACACGAACGCACACATACAGGTTGCACAGTCTCCAGGACACAGGGCTGATAATTCACACACACACACACACACAAACACACAAAGCGGCTGTACAGTCGCCAAGACAAAGGACTCAAAACAGCTCTAACAAACACACACACACATATACATAAATCGGTGTCACAGTCACCAGAGCACAAGCCTGAGCACAGCACACACACACACACACACACACACAAACTAGTTGCACAGTCTCCAGGGAACAGGGCTGATAACAGCACATGCACACACACACACATACACACACACATACACACCAACCGGTTGCACAGTCGCCAAGGGACAGGGCTGAGACCACAGACACAGACACACACACACACATAAACAAAAACCGGTTTCACAGTCGACAGGAAACAGGGCTCAGAACAAAAAACACACACACACACACAAAAATAAATTGCACAGTCGCCAGGGCACAGGACTGAGAACAGCACACAAACACACACAGGGACACATAAACGGGTTGCACAGTATCCAGGACGCAGGTCTGAGAATGAAACACACACACACACATACAGAAACACATAAACCGGTTGCGCACACACCAAGGCACAGGGCTCAGAACAGCTCGAACACACACACACAGACACACACAAACCTTTGCACAGTCGCCAGGCATAGGACTGAGAACAGCACACACACACACACAAACCTGTTGAACTGTCGCCTGGGCACAGGGCAGTGAACAGAACAAACACACACACAAACCCCCAAACCGGTTACACAGTTTCCAGGGCACAGGGCTGAGAATAGCACAAACACACACATACACATCCACAAACTGGTTTCATAGTCGCCAGGGCACGGGGCTGAAAATGGCACACACACACACACAAATACACACAAACCTATTGCACAGTCACCAGGTCACAGGTCTTAGAACAGGACACATACACACAGATACACACACAATCAGGTTGCACAGTCGCCAGGGCAAAGGGATGAGAAAAGCACACACACACACACACACACACAGAAACATTCACACAAACCGGTTGCACAGTTGCCAGGGGACAGGGTTAAGAACAGCTCTAACACACACACACACAGACACACACACACACACACATGCAAACTGATTGCACAGTCTCCAGGGTACAGCGCTGAGAACAGAACACACATACACACACACACACACACACATAAACCAGTTTCACAGTCGCCAGAGCACAAGCCTGAGGACAACACAGACACACACACGCACAAACACAAATGAGTTGCATGATCGCCAGCGCACAGGGCTGAGAACAGCACACACACACACACACACACACAAAACCAGTTGCACAATTGCCAGGGCTCGGGTCTGAGAATAGCACACACACACACACATATATGCACACAAACACACAAAAAATGGCTGCACAGTCTCCAGGACACAGGGCTGAGAATTCACACACACACCCA
>NC_082638.1:20430000-20432500 GCF_002263795.3 Bos taurus
CAGCACACACACACACACACACATATACACTCACATACATACACACACAAACCGCTTGCACTGTCGCCAAGGCACATGGCTGAGAATGGCACACACACACACGCACACACACACACAGAGCAGTTTCACAGTCGCCGGGGCACAGGGTTGAGAAGAACACATACATACACACATACACACACAAACTGCTTGCACAGTCGTCATGGCTCAGGGCTGTGAATGGCACACACAAACACTGACACACACACACACACGAACAAACCATTGCCCAATCACCAGGGCACAGGGCTGAGAATTCAAACTTACACACACACACAAACCTGATGCACAGTCGCCAGGGCACAGGGCTGAGAACAGCACACACACACACACACACATACACAGAAAAACCCCTTGCACAGTCGCTAGGGCACAGGGCTGAGAACGGCGCACACACAAACACACACACAAATAAAGACACACAATCCGGTTTCACAGTCGCCAGAGCACAGGGCTGAGAACAGCACACATACACACACACAAACACAAACTGGTTGTGCAGTCATCAGTACACAATGCTGAGAACGGCACACACACACAGACTAACACACATACACCTAAATCTGTTGCACATTCACCAGGGCACAGGACCGTGAACAGCAGACACAGAAACACACACACACACACAAACAGGTTGCACAGTAGCTAGGGCACAGGGCTGAGAACAGAACACACACACACACAAACCAATTTCCCAGTCACCAGAGCACGGGGCAGAGAACAGCACACACACACACACACACACACATACACACTAAAGGGTTGCAAAGTTGCCAGGGCACAGGTCTGAGAATGGCACACACACACACACACACACACGAACGCACACATACAGGTTGCACAGTCTCCAGGACACAGGGCTGATAATTCACACACACACACACACACAAACACACAAAGCGGCTGTACAGTCGCCAAGACAAAGGACTCAAAACAGCTCTAACAAACACACACACACATATACATAAATCGGTGTCACAGTCACCAGAGCACAAGCCTGAGCACAGCACACACACACACACACACACACACACAAACTAGTTGCACAGTCTCCAGGGAACAGGGCTGATAACAGCACATGCACACACACACACATACACACACACATACACACCAACCGGTTGCACAGTCGCCAAGGGACAGGGCTGAGACCACAGACACAGACACACACACACACATAAACAAAAACCGGTTTCACAGTCGACAGGAAACAGGGCTCAGAACAAAAAACACACACGCACACACACAAATTATTTGCACAGTCGCCAGGGCACAGGACTGAGAACAGCACACAAACACACACAGGGACACACAAACGGGTTGCACAGTATCCAGGACGCAGGTCTGAGAATGAAACACACACACACACATACACAAACACATAAACCGGTTGCGCACACACCAAGGCACAGGGCTCAGAACAGCTCGAACACACACACACAGACACACACAAACCTTTGCACAGTCGCCAGGCATAGGACTGAGAACAGCACACACACACACACACAAACCTGTTGAACTGTCGCCTGGGCACAGGGCAGTGAACAGAACAAACACACACACAAACACCCAAACCGGTTACACAGTTTCCAGGGCACAGGGCTGAGAATAGCACAAACACACACATACACATACACAACTGGTTTCATAGTCGCCAGGACACGGGGCTGAAAATGGCACACACACACACACAAATACACACAAACCTATTGCACAGTCACCAGGTCACAATCTTAGAACAGGACACATACACACAGATACACACACAATCAGGTTGCACAGTCGCCAGGGCAAAGGGATGAGAAAAGCACACACACACACACAGAGAAACATTCACACAAACCGGTTGCACAGTTGCCAGGGGACAGGGTTAAGAACAGCTCTAACACACACACACACAGACACACACACACACACACATGCAAACTGATTGCACAGTCTCCAGGGTACAGCGCTGAGAACAGAACACACATACACACACACACACACACACACACACATAAACCGGTTTCACAGTCGCCAGAGCACAAGCCTGAGGACAACACAGACACACACACGCACAAACACAAATGAGTTGCATGATCGCCAGCGCACAGGGCTGAGAACAGCACACACACACACACACACACACAAAACCAGTTGCACAATTGCCAGGGCTCGGGTCTGAGAATAGCACACACACACACACATATATGCACACAAACACACAAAAAATGGCTGCACAGTCTCCAGGACACAGGGCTGAGAATTCACACACACACCCAAACAAACCTGTTGCACAGTTGCCAGGGCACAGCGCTGAGTATGGCACACACTCACACAAACAGACAAACCGGTTGAACCGTTACCAGAGCACAGGGCTGAGAACAGCACACACATACACACACACCGGTTGCACAGTCACCAGGCACAGGGCTACGAACGGCACACAGTCACACACAAACACACACACAAACCGGTT
>NC_082638.1:20445000-20450000 GCF_002263795.3 Bos taurus
GAAACTGGCACACACACACACACACACACACACACACACACACACACACAAACCGGTTTCTCAGTCGCCAGGGCACAGGGCTGAGAACAGCATATACACACACAGACAGATGCACACACAGACACATACACACACAGACACATGCACACACAAACTGCTTGCACAGTCGCCAGGGCACATGGCTGTGAATGGCACACACAAACACACACACACATACAAACCAGTTTCACATTTGCCAGGGCACAGGGCTGAGAACAGCACATACACACACACACACACACACACACACACACAGAAACATACGCAAACAATCTGCTTGCACAGTCGGCAGGGAACAGGGCTGTGAATTGCACACACAAATACACACACACACACACACACGACAAATCATTGCACAGTCGCCAGGGCACAGGGCTGAGAATGGCACACACACACACAGACACACACACACACCAACCGGTTGCACAGTCTCTAGGAAACAGGGCTGAAAAGAGCACACACATACACACACTCACACACACAAACGGTTACACAGTCGCCAGGACACAGAGATGAGAATCGCGTGCACACACACACAAACCAGTTGCACAGTCGGAAGGGCACATGGCTGAAATCAGCACACACACAGACACACACACACACACCGGTTCCCCAGTTGCCAGGGCACAAGGCTCAGGATGGCACACACATCTACACACACATCTACACAAACTGGTTGAACAATCGCCAGGGCAATGGGTTGAGAACAGCACACACACACACACACACACACACACACACAGGCATACAGATACTGGTTGCACAATCGCCAGGGCACAGGGCTGAGAACAGCAACACACACACACACACATGAACACAAACCAGTATCAGAGTCGCCAGGGCACAGTGCTGATAACAGCACACACACTCAAGCCGGTTTCACAGTTCCCAGACCACAGGGCTGAGATCAGCACTCCCCCCCACACACAAACACACAAACCTGTACACATTCGCCAGCGTACAGGGCTGAGAACAGCACATACACACACATACACACACACACAAAAGCCGGTTGTACAGTCGCCAGGGCACAGGGCTGAGCATGGCACACACACAGACCAACACACACACAAAGAAACCAGTTTCAGAGTTGCCAGGGCAGAGGGCTGGGAACAGCACACACACACACACATACACACACACACACACACACACCGGTTGCACAGTCGCCTGGGCACAGAGCTGAAAATGGCACACACACACACACACACACACACACACACACACACACACCAGTTACACTGTCACTAAGGCACAGGGCTAAAAACAGCACACACACACACACACACATATACACTCACATACATACACACACAAACCGCTTGCACTGTCGCCAAGGCACATGGCTGAGAATGGCACACACACACACGCACACACACACACAGAGCAGTTTCACAGTCGCCGGGGCACAGGGCTGAGAAGAACACATACATACACACATACACACACAAACTGCTTGCACAGTCGTCATGGCTCAAGGCTGTGAATGGCACACACAAACACTGACACACACACACACACGAACAAACCATTGCCCAATCACCAGGGCACAGGGCTGAGAATTCAAACTTACACACACACACAAACCTGATGCACAGTCGCCAGGGCACAGGGCTGAGAACAGCACACACACACACACACACATACACAGAAAAACCCCTTGCACAGTCGCTAGGGCACAGGGCTGAGAACGGCGCACACACAAACACACACACAAATAAAGACACACAATCCGGTTTCACAGTCGCCAGAGCACAGGGCTGAGAACAGCACACATACACACACACAAACACAAACTGGTTGTGCAGTCATCAGTACACATTGCTGAGAACGGCACACACACACACACTAACACACATACACCTAAATCGGTTGCACATTCACCAGGGCACAGGACCGTGAACAGCAGACACAGAAACACACACACACACAAACAGGTTGCACAGTAGCTAGGGCACAGGGCTGAGAACAGAACACACACACACACAAACCAATTTCCCAGTCACCAGAGCACGGGGCAGAGAACAGCACACACACACACACACACGTACACACTAAAGGGTTGCAAAGTTGCCAGGGCACAGGTCTGAGAATGGCACACACACACACACACACACACGAACGCACACATACAGGTTGCACAGTCTCCAGGACACAGGGCTGATTATTCACACACACACACACACACAAACACACAAAGCGGCTGTACAGTCGCCAAGACAAAGGACTCAAAACAGCTCTAACAAACACACACACACATATACATAAATCGGTGTCACAGTCACCAGAGCACAAGCCTGAGCACAGCACACACACACATACGCACACACACAAACTAGTTGCACAGTCTCCAGGGAACAGGGCTGATAACAGCACATGCACACACACACACATACACACACACATGCACACCAACCGGTTGCACAGTCGCCAAGGGACAGGGCTGAGACCACAGACACAGACACACACACACACATAAACAAAAACCGGTTTCACAGTCGACAGGAAACAGGGCTCAGAACAAAACACACACACGCACACACACAAATTAATTGCACAGTCGCCAGGGCACAGGACTGAGAACAGCAAACAAACACACAGGGACACACAAACGGGTTGCACAGTATCCAGGACGCAGGTCTGAGAATGAAACACACACACACACACATACACAAACACATAAACCGGTTGCGCACACACCAAGGCACAGGGCTCAGAACAGCTCGAACACACACACACAGACACACACAAACCTTTGCACAGTCGCCAGGCTTAGGACTGAGAACAGCACACACACACACACAAACCTGTTGAACTGTCGCCTGGGCACAGGGCAGTGAACAGAACAAACACACACACAAACACCCAAACCGGTTACACAGTTTCCAGGGCACAGGGCTGAGAATAGCACAAACACACACATACACATACACAAACTGGTTTCATAGTCGCCAGGGCACGGGGCTGAAAATGGCACACACACACACAAATACACACAAACCTATTGCACAGTCACCAGGTCACAGGTCTTAGAACAGGACACATACACACAGATACACACACAATCAGGTTGCATAGTCACCAGGGCAAAGGGATGAGAAAAGCACACACACACACACACACACACACAGAAACATTCACACAAACCGGTTGCACAGTTGCCAGGGGACAGGGTTAAGAACAGCTCTAACACACACACACACAGACACACACACACACACATGCAAACTGATTGCACAGTCTCCAGGGTACAGCGCTGAGAACAGAACACACATACACACACACACACACACATAAACCGGTTTCACAGTCGCCAGAGCACAAGCCTGAGGACAACACAGACACACACACGCACAAACACAAATGAGTTGCATGATCGCCAGCGCACAGGGCTGAGAACAGCACACACACACACACACACACACACACAAAACCAGTTGCACAATTGCCAGGGCTCGGGTCTGAGAATAGCACACACACACACACACATATATGCACACAAACACACAAAAAATGGCTGCACAGTCTCCAGGACACAGGGCTGAGAATTCACACACACACCCAAACAAACCTGTTGCACAGTTGCCAGGGCACAGCGCTGAGTATGGCACACACTCACACACACAGACAAACCGGTTGAACCGTTACCAGAGCACAGGGCTGAGAACAGCACACACATACACACACACCGGTTGCACAGTCACCAGGCACAGGGCTACGAACGGCACACAGTCACACACAAACACACACACAAACCGGTTGCACTGTCACCAGGGCACAGGACAGAGAACAGCACACACACACAAAAACACAGAAAGACACACATACAAAAAAACGGGTTGCACAGTCGTCAGGGCACACGGCTGAGAACAGCACACACACACACACACACACACATACACTAAAGGGTTGCAAAGTTGCCAGGGCACAGGTCTGAGAATGGCACACACACACACACACACACACACACACACACACATGCACACACACTTACAGGTTGCAGAGACTCCAGGACACAGTGCTGATAATTCACACACACACACACACACACACACACACACACACAAAGCGGCTGCACAGTCGCCAAGGCAAAGGGCTCAAAACAGTTCTAACACACACACACACACACACATATACATAAATCGATTTCACAGTCACCAGAGCACAAGCCTGAGCACAGCACACACACACACGCACACACACAAACTAGTTTCACAGTCGCCAGGGCACAGGGCTGAAAACAGCACACACACACGCTGACAAACTGGTTGCACAGTCGCCAGAGCACAGGGCTGAGAATTCAAACTTACACACATACACACACACACAAACCTGTTGCACAGTTGCCAGGCCACAGGGTTGAGAACAGCACACACTCAGACACACAGACAAACGGGTTGCACAGTGGCCAGGGCACAGGGCTGAAATCAGCACACAAACACCGGTTACACTGTCACTAAGGCACAGGACTGAAAACAGCACCAACACACACACACATATACACTCACACACATACACACACAACCTCTTGCAAAGTCGTCAGTGCCCAGGGCTGAGAATGGAACACACACACACACACACACACACACACACATAAACCAGTTTCACAGTCGCCAGGGCACAGTGCTGAGAACAGCACATACACACACACACACATACGAACACAAACTGCTTGCATAATTGCCAGGGCAAAGGGCTGAGAATGGCACACAAAAACACACACACACACAAATGAACAAACCATTGCACAGTCGCCAGGGCACAGGGCTGAAAATGGCACACACACACACTCACAACCCGGTTGCACTGTCACCAGGCCACGGGTCTGAGAACAGCACACACACACACACACACACACACACACACACACACACACAAACCGCCTGCACAGTCACCACGACACAGGGTTGAGAACGGCATACACACACTCACACACACACATAAACATACATATAAACTTC
>NC_082638.1:20455000-20460000 GCF_002263795.3 Bos taurus
GAGAATGAAACACACACACACACATACACAAACACATAAACCGGTTGCGCACACACCAAGGCACAGGGCTCAGAACAGCTCGAACACACACACACAGACACACACAAACCTTTGCACAGTCGCCAGGCTTAGGACTGAGAACAGCACACACACACACACAAACCTGTTGAACTGTCGCCTGGGCACAGGGCAGTGAACAGAACAAACACACACACAAACACCCAAACCGGTTACACAGTTTCCAGGGCACAGGGCTGAGAATAGCACAAACACACACATACACATACACAAACTGGTTTCATAGTCGCCAGGGCACGGGGCTGAAAATGGCACACACACACACAAATACACACAAACCTATTGCACAGTCACCAGGTCACAGGTCTTAGAACAGGACACATACACACAGATACACACACAATCAGGTTGCATAGTCACCAGGGCAAAGGGATGAGAAAAGCACACACACACACACACACACACACAGAAACATTCACAAAAACCGGTTGCACAGTTGCCAGGGGACAGGGTTAAGAACAGCTCTAACACACACACACACAGACACACACACACACACATGCAAACTGATTGCACAGTCTCCAGGGTACAGCGCTGAGAACAGAACACACATACACACACACACACACACATAAACCGGTTTCACAGTCGCCAGAGCACAAGCCTGAGGACAACACAGACACACACACGCACAAACACAAATGAGTTGCATGATCGCCAGCGCACAGGGCTGAGAACAGCACACACACACACACACACACACACAAAACCAGTTGCACAATTGCCAGGGCTCGGGTCTGAGAATAGCACACACACACACACACATATATGCACACAAACACACAAAAAATGGCTGCACAGTCTCCAGGACACAGGGCTGAGAATTCACACACACACCCAAACAAACCTGTTGCACAGTTGCCAGGGCACAGCGCTGAGTATGGCACACACTCACACACACAGACAAACCGGTTGAACCGTTACCAGAGCACAGGGCTGAGAACAGCACACACATACACACACACCGGTTGCACAGTCACCAGGCACAGGGCTACGAACGGCACACAGTCACACACAAACACACACACAAACCGGTTGCACTGTCACCAGGGCACAGGACAGAGAACAGCACACACACACAAAAACACAGAAAGACACACATACAAAAAAACGGGTTGCACAGTCGCCAGGGCACACGGCTGAGAACAGCACACACACACACACACATACACACTAAAGGGTTGCAAAGTTGCCAGGGCACAGGTCTGAGAATGGCACACACACACACACACATGCACACACACTTACAGGTTGCAGAGACTCCAGGACACAGTGCTGATAATTCACACACACACACACACACACACACACACACACACACAAAGCGGCTGCACAGTCGCCAAGGCAAAGGGCTCAAAACAGTTCTAACACACACACACACACACATATACATAAATCGATTTCACAGTCACCAGAGCACAAGCCTGAGCACAGCACACACACACACGCACACACACAAACTAGTTTCACAGTCGCCAGGGCACAGGGCTGAAAACAGCACACACACACGCTGACAAACTGGTTGCACAGTCGCCAGAGCACAGGGCTGAGAATTCAAACTTACACACATACACACACACACAAACCTGTTGCACAGTTGCCAGGCCACAGGGTTGAGAACAGCACACACTCAGACACACAGACAAACGGGTTGCACAGTGGCCAGGGCACAGGGCTGAAATCAGCACACAAACACCGGTTACACTGTCACTAAGGCACAGGACTGAAAACAGCACCAACACACACACACATATACACTCACACACATACACACACAACCTCTTGCAAAGTCGTCAGTGCCCAGGGCTGAGAACGGAACACACACACACACACACACACACACACACATAAACCAGTTTCACAGTCGCCAGGGCACAGTGCTGAGAACAGCACATACACACACTCACACACCTACGAACACAAACTGCTTGCATAATTGCCAGGGCAAAGGGCTGAGAAAGGCACACAAAAACACACACACACACAAATGAACAAACCATTGCACAGTCGCCAGGGCACAGGGCTGAAAATGGCACACACACACACACACACACACACACACACCGGTTGCACAGTCGCCTGGGCACAGAGCTCAAAATGGTACACACACACACACACACACACACACACCAGTTACACTGTCACTAAGGCACAGGGCTAAAAACAGCACACACACACACACACACATATACACTCACATACATACACACACAAACCGCTTGCATTGTCGCCAAGGCACATGGCTGAGAATGGCACACACACACACACACACACGCACACACACACACAGAGCAGTTTCACAGTCGCCGGGGCACAGGGCTGAGAAGAACACATACATACACACATACACACACAAACTGCTTGCACAGTCGTCATGGCTCAAGGCTGTGAATGGCACACACAAACACTGACACACACACACGCACGAACAAACCATTGCCCAATCACCAGGGCACAGGGCTGAGAATTCAAACTTACACACACACACAAACCTGATGCACAGTCGCCAGGGCACAGGGCTGAGAACAGCACACACACACACACACACACACATACACAGAAAAACCCCTTGCACAGTCGCTAGGGCACAGGGCTGAGAACGGCGCACACACAAACACACGCACAAATAAAGACACACAATCCGTTTTCACAGTCGCCAGAGCACAGGGCTGAGAACAGCACACATACACACACACAAACACAAACTGGTTGTGCAGTCATCAGTACACATTGCTGAGAACGGCACACACACACACACTAACACACATACACCTAAATCTGTTGCACATTCACCAGGGCACAGGACTGTGAACAGCAGACACAGAAACACACACACACACAAACAGGTTGCACAGTAGCTAGGGCACAGGGCTGAGAACAGAACACACACACACACAAACCAATTTCCCAGTCACCAGAGCACGGGGCAGAGAACAGCACACACACACACACACACACATACACACTAAAGGGTTGCAAAGTTGCCAGGGCACAGGTCTGAGAATGGCACACACACACACACACACACGAACGCACACATACAGGTTGCACAGTCTCCAGGACACAGGGCTGATAATTCACACACACACACACACACAAACACACAAAGCGGCTGTACAGTCGCCAAGACAAAGGACTCAAAACAGCTCTAACAAACACACACACACATATACATAAATCGGTGTCACAGTCACCAGAGCACAAGCCTGAGCACAGCACACACACACATACGCACACACACAAACTAGTTGCACAGTCTCCAGGGAACAGGGCTGATAACAGCACATGCACACACACACACATACACACACACATACACACCAACCGGTTGCACAGTCGCCAAGGGACAGGGCTGAGACCACAGACACAGACACACACACACACATAAACAAAAACCGGTTTCACAGTCGACAGGAAACAGGGCTCAGAACAAAACACACACACGCACACACACAAATTAATTGCACAGTCGCCAGGGCACAGGACTGAGAACAGCACACAAACACACACAGGGACACACAAACGGGTTGCACAGTATCCAGGACGCAGGTCTGAGAATGAAACACACACACACACATACACAAACACATAAACCGGTTGCGCACACACCAAGGCACAGGGCTCAGAACAGCTCGAACACACACACACAGACACACACAAACCTTTGCACAGTCGCCAGGCTTAGGACTGAGAACAGCACACACACACACACAAACCTGTTGAACTGTCGCCTGGGCACAGGGCAGTGAACAGAACAAACACACACACAAACACCCAAACCGGTTACACAGTTTCCAGGGCACAGGGCTGAGAATAGCACAAACACACACATACACATACACAAACTGGTTTCATAGTCGCCAGGGCACGGGGCTGAAAATGGCACACACACACACACAAATACACACAAACCTATTGCACAGTCACCAGGTCACAGGTCGTAGAACAGGACACATACACACAGATACACACACAATCAGGTTGCACAGTCGCCAGGGCAAAGGGATGAGAAAAGCACACACACACACACACACACACACACAGAAACATTCACACAAACCGGTTGCACAGTTGCCAGGGGACAGGGTTAAGAACAGCTCTAACACACACACACACAGACACACACACACATGCAAACTGATTGCACAGTCTCCAGGGTACAGCGCTGAGAACAGAACACACATACACACACACACACACACATAAACCGGTTTCACAGTCGCCAGAGCACAAGCCTGAGGACAACACAGACACACACACGCACAAACACAAATGAGTTGCATGATCGCCAGCGCACAGGGCTGAGAACAGCACACACACACACACACACACACACACACACGCAAAACCAGTTGCACAATTGCCAGGGCTCGGGTCTGAGAATAGCACACACACACACACACACATATGCACACAAACACACAAAAAATGGCTGCACAGTCTCCAGGACACAGGGCTGAGAATTCACACACACACCCAAACAAACCTGTTGCACAGTTGCCAGGGCACAGCGCTGAGTATGGCACACACTCACACACACAGACAAACCGGTTGAACCATTACCAGAGCACAGGGCTGAGAACAGCACACACATACACACACACCGGTTGCACAGTCACCAGGCACAGGGCTACGAACGGCACACAGTCACACACAAACACACACACAAACCGGTTGCACTGTCACCAGGGCACAGGACAGAGAACAGCACACACACACAAAAACACAGAAAGACACACATACAAAAAAACGGTTTGCACAGTCGCCAGGGCACACGGCTTAGAACAGCACACACACACACACACATACACACTAAAGGGTTGCAAAGTTGCCAGGGCACAGGTCTGAGAATGGCACACACACACACACACATGCACACACACTTACAGGTTGCAGAGACTCCAGGACACAGTGCTGATAAT
>NC_082638.1:20472500-20475000 GCF_002263795.3 Bos taurus
TCACCAGGGCAAAGGGATGAGAAAAGCACACACACACACACACACACACAGAAACATTCACACAAACCGGTTGCACAGTTGCCAGGGGACAGGGTTAAGAACAGCTCTAACACACACACACAGACACACACACACACACATGCAAACTGATTGCACAGTCTCCAGGGTACAGCGCTGAGAACAGAACACACATACACACACACACACACACACATAAACCGGTTTCACAGTCGCCAGAGCACAAGCCTGAGGACAACACAGACACACACACGCACAAACACAAATGAGTTGCATGATCGCCAGCGCACAGGGCTGAGAACAGCACACACACACACACACACACACAAAACCAGTTGCACAATTGCCAGGGCTCGGGTCTGAGAATAGCACACACACACACACACATATATGCACACAAACACACAAAAAATGGCTGCACAGTCTCCAGGACACAGGGCTGAGAATTCACACACACACCCAAACAAACCTGTTGCACAGTTGCCAGGGCACAGCGCTGAGTATGGCACACACTCACACACACAGACAAACCGGTTGAACCGTTACCAGAGCACAGGGCTGAGAACAGCACACACATACACACACACCGGTTGCACAGTCACCAGGCACAGGGCTAAGAACGGCACACAGTCACACACAAACACACACACAAACCGGTTGCACTGTCACCAGGGCACAGGGCAGAGAACAGCACACACACACAAAAACACAGAAAGACACACATACAAAAAAACGGGTTGCACAGTCGCCAGGGCACACGGCTTAGAACAGCACACACACACACACACATACACACTAAAGGGTTGCAAAGTTGCCAGGGCACAGGTCTGAGAATGGCACACACACACACACACATGCACACACACTTACAGGTTGCAGAGACTCCAGGACACAGTGCTGATAATTCACACACACACACACACACACACACACACAAAGCGGCTGCACAGTCGCCAAGGCAAAGGGCTCAAAACAGTTCTAACACACACACACACACACATATACATAAATCGATTTCACAGTCACCAGAGCACAAGCCTGAGCACAGCACACACACACACGCACACACACAAACTAGTTTCACAGTCGCCAGGGCACAGGGCTGAAAACAGCACACACACACGCTGACAAACTGGTTGCACAGTCGACAGAGCACAGGGCTGAGAATTCAAACTTACACACATACACACACACACAAACCTGTTGCACAGTTGCCAGGCCACAGGGTTGAGAACAGCACACACTCAGACACACAGACAAACGGGTTGCACAGTGGCCAGGGCACAGGGCTGAAATCAGCACACAAACACCGGTTACACTGTCACTAAGGCACAGGACTGAAAACAGCACCAACACACACACACATATACACTCACACACATACACACACAACCTCTTGCAAAGTCGTCAGTGCCCAGGGCTGAGAACGGAACACACACACACACACACACACACACACACACATAAACCAGTTTCACAGTCGCCAGGGCACAGTGCTGAGAACAGCACATACACACACACACACATACGAACACAAACTGCTTGCATAATTGCCAGGGCAAAGGGCTGAGAATGGCACACAAAAACACACACACACACAAATGAACAAACCATTGCACAGTCGCCAGGGCACAGGGCTGAAAATGGCACACACACACACTCACAACCCGGTTGCACTGTCACCAGGCCACGGGTCTGAGAACAGCACACACACACACACACACACACACACACACACACACACACAAACCGCCTGCACAGTCACCACGGCACAGGGTTGAGAACGGCATACACACACTCACACACACACATAAACATACATATAAACTTCTTGCACAGTTGCCAGGGCACAGGGCTGAGAACAGCTGTAACACACACACACATACACACAAACTCGTTGTACAGTCGCCAGGGTACACGGCTGAGAACAGCACACAGACACACACAAAAACACACATGAACAAACCGGTTGCACAGTCGCCAGGGCACAGGGCTGAAAAGAGCACACACTTACACACACTCACACACACAAACGGTTACACAGTCGCCAGGACACAGAGATGAGAATCGCGTGCACACACACACACACAAACAAACCAGTTGCACAGTCGGAAGGGCACATGGCTGAAATCAGCACACACACACACAGACACACACACACACCGGTTCCCCAGTTGACAGGACACAAGGCTCAGGATGGCACACACACCTACACACACATATACACAAACTGGTTGAACAATCACCAGGGCAAAGTGTTGAGAACAGCACACACACACACACAGGCGTACAGATACTGGTTGCACAATCGCCAGGGCACAGGGCTGAGAACAGCACACACACACACACGCACCACACACATACCTGTTGCACAGTTGCCAGGGCACAGGGCTGAGAACGGCACACACACACACCAGTTACACTGTCACTAAGACACAGGGCTAAAAACAGCACAAACACACACACACATATACACTCACAT
>NC_082638.1:20480000-20482500 GCF_002263795.3 Bos taurus
TTTCACAGTCGCCAGAGCACAAGCCTGAGGACAACACAGACACACACACGCACAAACACAAATGAGTTGCATGATCGCCAGCGCACAGGGCTGAGAACAGCACACACACACACACACACACACAAAACCAGTTGCACAATTGCCAGGGCTCGGGTCTGAGAATAGCACACACACACACACACATATATGCACACAAACACACAAAAAATGGCTGCACAGTCTCCAGGACACAGGGCTGAGAATTCACACACACACCCAAACAAACCTGTTGCACAGTTGCCAGGGCACAGCGCTGAGTATGGCACACACTCACACACACAGACAAACCGGTTGAACCGTTACCAGAGCACAGGGCTGAGAACAGCACACACATACACACACACCGGTTGCACAGTCACCAGGCACAGGGCTAAGAACGGCACACAGTCACACACAAACACACACACAAACCGGTTGCACTGTCACCAGGGCACAGGGCAGAGAACAGCACACACACACAAAAACACAGAAAGACACACATACAAAAAAACGGGTTGCACAGTCGCCAGGGCACACGGCTTAGAACAGCACACACACACACACACATACACACTAAAGGGTTGCAAAGTTGCCAGGGCACAGGTCTGAGAATGGCACACACACACACACACATGCACACACACTTACAGGTTGCAGAGACTCCAGGACACAGTGCTGATAATTCACACACACACACACACACACACACACACACACACACACACACAAAGCGGCTTCACAGTCGCCAAGGCAAAGGGCTCAAAACAGTTCTAACACACACACACACACATATACATAAATCGATTTCACAGTCACCAGAGCACAAGCCTGAGCACAGCACACACACACATGCACACACACAAACTAGTTTCACAGTCGCCAGGGCACAGGGCTGAAAACAGCACACACACACACTGACAAACTGGTTGCACAGTCGCCAGAGCACAGGGCTGAGAATTCAAACTTACACACATACACACACACACACAAACCTGTTGCACAGTTGCCAGGCCACAGGGTTGAGAACAGCACACACTCAGACACACAGACAAACGGGTTGCACAGTGGCCAGGGCACAGGGCTGAAATCAGCACACAAACACCGGTTACACTGTCACTAAGGCACAGGACTGAAAACAGCACCAACACACACACACATATACACTCACACACATACACACACAACCTCTTGCAAAGTCGTCAGTGCCCAGGGCTGAGAACGGAACACACACACACACAAACACACACACACGCACACACCAGTTTCACAGTCGCCAGGGCACAGTGCTGAGAACAGCACACACACACACACACACACACACACACACACAAACCGCCTGCACAGTCACCACGGCACAGGGTTGAGAACGGCATACACACACTCACACACACACGTAAACATACATATAAACTTCTTGCACAGTTGCCAGGGCACAGGGCTGAGAACAGCTGTAACACACACACACATACACACAAACTCGTTGTACAGTCGCCAGGGTACACGGCTGAGAACAGCACACAGACACACACAAAAACACACATGAACAAACCGGTTGCACAGTCGCCAGGGCACAGGGCTGAAAAGAGCACACACTTACACACACTCACACACACAAACGGTTACACAGTCGCCAGGACACAGAGATGAGAATCGCGTGCACACACACACACACAAACAAACCAGTTGCACAGTCGGAAGGGCACATGGCTGAAATCAGCACACACACAGACACACACACACACCGGTTCCCCAGTTGACAGGACACAAGGCTCAGGATGGCACACACACCTACACACACATATACACAAACTGGTTGAACAATCGCCAGGGCAAAGTGTTGAGAACAGCACACACACACACACACACACAGGCGTACAGATACAGGTTGCACAATCGCCAGGGCACAGGGCTGAGAACAGCACACACACACACACGCACCACACACATACCTGTTGCACAGTTGCCAGGGCACAGGGCTGAGAACGGCACACACACACACCAGTTACACTGTCACTAAGACACAGGGCTAAAAACAGCACAAACACACACACACATATACACTCACATACATACACACACAAACCACTTGCACAGTCGCCCGGGCATATGGCTGAGAATGGCACACACACACACACACACACACACACACACACACACCAATTTCACAGTCGCCCGGGCACAGGGCTGAGAAGAACACATACATAGACACATACACACACAAACTGCTTGCACAGTAGTCAGGGCTCAGGGCTGTGAATGGCACACACAAACACTGACACACACAGACACACACGAACAAACCATTGCACAGTCACCACGCACAGGGCTGAGAATTCAAACTTACACACACACACCCAAACCTGATGCACAGTCGCCAGGGCACAGGGCTGCGAACAGCACACACACACACACATACATAGAAAATCCGCTTGCACATTCGCTAGGGCACAGGGCTGAGAACAGCACACACACGCACACACAC
>NC_082638.1:20497500-20502500 GCF_002263795.3 Bos taurus
ACACACACACAAACCGGTTTCTCAGTCGCCAGGGACAGGGCTGAGAACAGCATATACACACACAGACACATACACACACAGACACATGCACACACAAACTGCTTGCACAGTCGCCAGGGCACATGGCTGTGAATGGCACACACAAACACACACACACATACAAACCAGTTTCACAGATGCCAGGGCACAGGGCTGAGAACAGCACATACACACACACACACACACACACAGAAACATACGCAAACAATCTGCTTGCACAGTCGGCAGGGAACAGGGCTGTGAATTGCACACACAAATACACACACACACACACACACACGACAAATCATTGCACAGTCGCCAGGGCACAGGGCTGAGAATGGCACACACACACACACAGACACACACACACACCAACCGGTTGCACAGTCTCTAGGAAACAGGGCTGAAAAGAGCACACACTTACACACACTCACACACACAAACGGTTACACAGTCGCCAGGACACAGAGATGAGAATCGCGTGCACACACACACACACAAACAAACCAATTGCACAGTCGGAAGGGCACATGGCTGAAATCAGCACACACACAGACACACACACACACACCGGTTCCCCAGTTGCCAGGGCACAAGGCTCAGGATGGCACACACATCTACACACACATATACACAAACTGGTTGAACAATCGCCAGGGCAATGGGTTGAGAACAGCACACACACACACACACACACACACACAGGCATACAGATACTGGTTGCACAATCGCCAGGGCACAGGGCTGAGAACAGCAACACACACACACACACACACATGAACACAAACCAGTATCAGAGTCGCCAGGGCACAGTGCTGATAACAGCACACACACTCAAGCCGGTTTCACAGTTCCCAGACCACAGGGCTGAGATCAGCACTCCCCCCCACACACAAACACACAAACCTGTACACATTCGCCAGCGTACAGGGCTGAGAACAGCACATACACACACATACACACACACACACAAGCCGGTTGTACAGTCGCCAGGGCACAGGGCTGAGCATGGCACACACACAGACCAACACACACACAAAGAAACCAGTTTCAGAGTTGCCAGGGCAGAGGGCTGGGAACAGCACACACACACACACATAGACACACACACACACACACCGGTTGCACAGTCGCCTGGGCACAGAGCTGAAAATGGCACACACACACACACACACACACACACACACACACACCAGTTACACTGTCACTAAGGCACAGGGCTAAAAACAGCACACACACACACACACACATATACACTCACATACATACACACACAAACCGCTTGCACTGTCGCCAAGGCACATGGCTGAGAATGGCACACACACACACGCACACACACACACAGAGCAGTTTCACAGTCGCCGGGGCACAGGGCTGAGAAGAACACATACATACACACATACACACACAAACTGCTTGCACAGTCGTCATGGCTCAGGGCTGTGAATGGCACACACAAACACTGACACACACACACACACGAACAAACCATTGCCCAATCACCAGGGCACAGGGCTGAGAATTCAAACTTACACACACACACACAAACCTGATGCACAGTCGCCAGGGCACAGGGCTGAGAACAGCACACACACACACCCACACATACACAGAAAAACCCCTTGCACAGTCGCTAGGGCACAGGGCTGAGAACGGCGCACACACAAACACACACACAAATAAAGACACACAATCCGGTTTCACAGTCGCCAGAGCACAGGGCTGAGAACAGCACACATACACACACACAAACACAAACTGGTTGTGCAGTCATCAGTACACATTGCTGAGAACGGCACACACACACACACTAACACACATACACCTAAATCGGTTGCACATTCACCAGGGCACAGGACCGTGAACAGCAGACACAGAAACACACACACACACAAACAGGTTGCAAAGTAGCTAGGGCACAGGGCTGAGAACAGAACACACACACACACAAACCAATTTCCCAGTCACCAGAGCACGGGGCAGAGAACAGCACACACACACACACACACACATACACACTAAAGGGTTGCAAAGTTGCCAGGGCACAGGTCTGAGAATGGCACACACACACACACACACACACGAACGCACACACAGGTTGCACAGTCTCCAGGACACAGGGCTGATAATTCACACACACACACACACACAAACACACAAAGCGGCTGTACAGTCGCCAAGACAAAGGACTCAAAACAGCTCTAACAAACACACACACACATATACATAAATCGGTGTCACAGTCACCAGAGCACAAGCCTGAGCACAGCACACACACACACACGCACACACACAAACTAGTTGCACAGTCTCCAGGGAACAGGGCTGATAACAGCACATGCACACACACACACATACACACACACATACACACCAACCGGTTGCACAGTCGCCAAGGGACAGGGCTGAGACCACAGACACAGACACACACACACACACACACACACATAAACAAAAACCGGTTTCACAGTCGACAGGAAACAGGGCTCAGAACAAAACACACACACGCACACACACAAATTAATTGCACAGTCGCCAGGGCACAGGACTGAGAACAGCACACAAACACACACAGGGACACATAAACGGGTTGCACAGTATCCAGGACGCAGGTCTGAGAATGAAACACACACACACACATACACAAACACATAAACCGGTTGCGCACGCACCAAGGCACAGGGCTCAGAACAGCTCGAACACACACACACAGACACACACAAACCTTTGCACAGTCGCCAGGCATAGGACTGAGAACAGCACACACACACACACAAACCTGTTGAACTGTCGCCTGGGCACAGGGCAGTGAACAGAACAAACACACACACAAACACCCAAACCGGTTACACAGTTTCCAGGGCACAGGGCTGAGAATAGCACAAACACACACATACACATACACAAACTGGTTTCATAGTCGCCAGGGCACGGGGCTGAAAATGGCACACACACACACACAAATACACACAAACCTATTGCACAGTCACCAGGTCACAGGTCTTAGAACAGGACACATACACACAGATACACACACAATCAGGTTGCACAGTCGCCAGGGCAAAGGGATGAGAAAAGCACACACACACACACACACACACAGAAACATTCACACAAACCGGTTGCACAGTTGCCAGGGGACAGGGTTAAGAACAGCTCTAACACACACACACACAGACACACACACACACACACATGCAAACTGATTGCACAGTCTCCAGGGTACAGCGCTGAGAACAGAACACACATACACACACACACACACACACACATAAACCAGTTTCACAGTCGCCAGAGCACAAACCTGAGGACAACACAGACACACACACGCACAAACACAAATGAGTTGCATGATCGCCAGCACACAGGGCTGAGAACAGCACACACACACACACACACACACACACAAAACCAGTTGCACAATTGCCAGGGCTCGGTTCTGAGAATAGCACACACACACACACATATATGCACACAAACACACAAAAAATGCCTGCACAGTCTCCAGGACACAGGGCTGAAAATTCACACACACACCCAAACAAACCTGTTGCACAGTTGCCAGGGCACAGCGCTGAGTATGGCACACACTCACAGACACAGACAAACCGGTTGAACCGTTACCAGAGCACAGGGCTGAGCACAGCACACACATACTCACACACCGGTTGCACAGTCACCAGGCACAGGGCTAAGAACGGCACACAGTCACACACAAACACACACACAAACCGGTTGCACTGTCACCAGGGCACAGGGCAGAGAACAGCACACACACACAAAAACACAGAAAGACACACATACAAAAAAACGGTTTGCACAGTCGCCAGGGCACACGGCTGAGAACAGCACACACACACACACACACATATACACTAAAGGGTTGCAAAGTTGCCAGGGCACAGGTCTGAGAATGGCACACACACACACACACACACACACACACACACACATGCACACACACTTACAGGTTGCAGAGACTCCAGGACACAGTGCTGATAATTCACACACACACACACACACACACACACACACACAAAGCGGCTGCACAGTCGCCAAGGCAAAGGGCTCAAAACAGTTCTAACACACACACACACACACATATACATAAATCGATTTCACAATCACCAGAGCACAAGCCTGAGCACAGCACACACACACACGCACACACACAAACTAGTTTCACAGTCGCCAGGGCACAGGGCTGAAAACAGCACACACACACGCTGACAAACTGGTTGCACAGTCGCCAGAGCACAGGGCTGAGAATTCAAACTTACACACATACACACACACACAAACCTGTTGCACAGTTGCCAGGCCACAGGGTTGAGAACAGCACACACTCAGACACACAGACAAACGGGTTGCACAGTGGCCAGGGCACAGGGCTGAAATCAGCACACAAACACCGGTTACACTGTCACTAAGGCACAGGACTGAAAACAGCACCAACACACACACACATATACACTCACACACATACACACACAACCTCTTGCAAAGTCGTCAGTGCCCAGGGCTGAGAACGGAACACACACACACACACACACACACACATAAACCAGTTTCACAGTCGCCAGGGCACAGTGCTGAGAACAGCACATACACACACACACACATACGAACACAAACTGCTTGCATAATTGCCAGGGCAAAGGGCTGAGAATGGCACACAAAAACACACACACACACAAATGAACAAACCATTGCACAGTCGCCAGGGCACAGGGCTGAAAATGGCACACACACACACTCACAACCCGGTTGCACTGTCACCAGGCCACGGGTCTGAGAACAGCACACACACACACACACACACACACACACACACACACACACACACACAAACCGCCTGCACAGTCACCACGGCACAGGGTTGAGAACGGCATACACACACTCACACACACACATAAACATACATATAAACTGGTTGTACAGTCGCCAGGGTACACGGCTGAGAACAGCACACAGACACA
>NC_082638.1:20507500-20522500 GCF_002263795.3 Bos taurus
GCTTAGGACTGAGAACAGCACACACACACACACAAACCTGTTGAACTGTCGCCTGGGCACAGGGCAGTGAACAGAACAAACACACACACAAACACCCAAACCGGTTACACAGTTTCCAGGGCACAGGGCTGAGAATAGCACAAACACACACATACACATACACAACTGGTTTCATAGTCGCCAGGGCACGGGGCTGAAAATGGCACACACACACACACAAATACACACAAACCTATTGCACAGTCACCAGGTCACAGGTCTTAGAACAGGACACATACACACAGATACACACACAATCAGGTTGCACAGTCACCAGGGCAAAGGGATGAGAAAAGCACACACACACACACACACACACAGAAACATTCACACAAACCGGTTGCACAGTTGCCAGGGGACAGGGTTAAGAACAGCTCTAACACACACACACACAGACACACACACACACACATGCAAACTGATTGCACAGTCTCCAGGGTACAGCGCTGAGAACAGAACACACATACACACACACACACACACATAAACCGGTTTCACAGTCGCCAGAGCACAAGCCTGAGGACAACACAGACACACACACGCACAAACACAAATGAGTTGCATGATCGCCAGCGCACAGGGCTGAGAACAGCACACACACACACACACACACACACACAAAACCAGTTGCACAATTGCCAGGGCTCGGGTCTGAGAATAGCACACACACACACACATATATGCACACAAACACACAAAAAATGGCTGCACAGTCTCCAGGACACAGGGCTGAGAATTCACACACACACCCAAACAAACCTGTTGCACAGTTGCCAGGGCACAGCGCTGAGTATGGCACACACTCACACACACAGACAAACCGGTTGAATCGTTACCAGAGCACAGGGCTGAGAACAGCACACACATACACACACACCGGTTGCACAGTCACCAGGCACAGGGCTAAGAACGGCACACAGTCACACACAAACACACACACAAACCGGTTGCACTGTCACCAGGGCACAGGGCAGAGAACAGCACACACACACAAAAACACAGAAAGACACACATACAAAAAAACGGGTTGCACAGTCGCCAGGGCACACGGCTTAGAACAGCACACACACACACACACATACACACTAAAGGGTTGCAAAGTTGCCAGGGCACAGGTCTGAGAATGGCACACACACACACACACATGCACACACACTTACAGGTTGCAGAGACTCCAGGACACAGTGCTGATAATTCACACACACACACACACACACACACACACAAAGCGGCTGCACAGTCGCCAAGGCAAAGTGCTCAAAACAGTTCTAACACACACACACACACACACATATACATAAATCGATTTCACAGTCACCAGAGCACAAGCCTGAGCACAGCACACACACACATGCACACACACAAACTAGTTTCACAGTCGCCAGGGCACAGGGCTGAAAACAGCACACACACACGCTGACAAACTGGTTGCACAGTCGCCAGAGCACAGGGCTGAGAATTCAAACTTACACACATACACACACACACAAACCTGTTGCACAGTTGCCAGGCCACAGGGTTGAGAACAGCACACACTCACACACACAGACAAACGGGTTGCACAGTGGCCAGGGCACAGGGCTGAAATCAGCACACAAACACCGGTTACACTGTCACTAAGGCACAGGACTGAAAACAGCACCAACACACACACACATATACACTCACACACATACACACACAACCTCTTGCAAAGTCGTCAGTGCCCAGGGCTGAGAACGGAACACACACACACACACACACACACACACACACACATAAACCAGTTTCACAGTCGCCAGGGCACAGTGCTGAGAACAGCACATACACACACACACACATACGAACACAAACTGCTTGCATAATTGCCAGGGCAAAGGGCTGAGAATGGCACACACAAACACACACACACACAAATGAACAAACCATTGCACAGTCGCCAGGGCACAGGGCTGAAAATGGCACACACACACACTTACAAACCGGTTGCACTGTCACCAGGCCACGGGTCTGAGAACAGCACACACACACACACACACACACACACACACACACACAAACCGCCTGCACAGTCACCACGGCACAGGGTTGAGAACGGCATACACACACTCACACACACACATAAACATACATATAAACTTCTTGCACAGTTGCCAGGGCACAGGGCTGAGAACAGCTGTAACACACACACACATACACACAAACTCGTTGTACAGTCGCCAGGGTACACGGCTGAGAACAGCACACAGACACACACAAAAACACACATGAACAAACCGGTTGCACAGTCGCCAGGGCACAGGGCTGAAAAGAGCACACACTTACACACACTCACACACACAAACGGTTACACAGTCGCCAGGACACAGAGATGAGAATCGCGTGCACACACACACACACAAACAAACCAGTTGCACAGTCGGAAGGGCACATGGCTGAAATCAGCACACACACAGACACACACACACACCGGTTCCCCAGTTGACAGGACACAAGGCTCAGGATGGCACACACACCTACACACACATATACACAAACTGGTTGAACAATCGCCAGGGCAAAGTTTTGAGAACAGCACACACACACACACACACAGGCGTACAGATACAGGTTGCACAATCGCCAGGGCACAGGGCTGAGAACAGCACACACACACACACGCACCACACACATACCTGTTGCACAGTTGCCAGGGCACAGGGCTGAGAACGGCACACACACACACCAGTTACACTGTCACTAAGACACAGGGCTAAAAACAGCACAAACACACACACACATATACACTCACATACATACACACACAAACCACTTGCACAGTCGCCCGGGCATATGGCTGAGAATGGCACACACACACACACACACACACACACACACACACACACACACACACCAATTTCACAGTCGCCCGGGCACAGGGCTGAGAAGAACACATACATAGACACATACACACACAAACTGCTTGCACAGTAGTCAGGGCTCAGGGCTGTGAATGGCACACACAAACACTGACACACACACACACACACACACACGAACAAACCATTGCACAGTCACCAGGGCACAGGGCTGAGAATTCTAACTTACACACACACACAAACCTGATGCACAGTCGCCAGGGCACAGGGCTGAGAACAGCACACATACACACACACAAACACAAACTGGTTGTGCAGTCATCAGTACACATTGCTGAGAACGGCACACACACACACACACTAACACACATACACCTAAATCTGTTGCACATTCACCAGGGCACAGGACCGTGAACAGCAGACACAGAAACACACACACACACAAACAGGTTGCACAGTAGCTAGGGCACAGGGCAGAGAACAGCACACACACACACACACACATACACACTAAAGGGTTGCAAAGTTGCCAGGGCACAGGTCTGAGAATGGCACACACACACACACACACACACGAACGCACACATACAGGTTGCACAGTCTCCAGGACACAGGGCTGATAATTCACACACACACACACACACAAACACACAAAGCGGCTGTACAGTCGCCAAGACAAAGGACTCAAAACAGCTCTAACAAACACACACACACATATACATAAATCGGTGTCACAGTCACCAGAGCACAAGCCTGAGCACAGCACACACACACATACGCACACACACAAACTAGTTGCACAGTCTCCAGGGAACAGGGCTGATAACAGCACATGCACACACACACACATACACACACACATACACACCAACCGGTTGCACATTCGCCAAGGGACAGGGCTGAGCCAAAGACACAGACACACACACTCACAAACCAGTTGCACTGTCACCAGGCCACGGTACTGAGAACAGCACACACACACACACACACACACACACACACACACAAAAACCGCTTGCACAGTCACCACGGCACAGGGTTGAGAACGGCATACACACACTCACACACACACATAAACATACACATAAACTTGTTGCACAGTAGCCAGGGCACAGGGCTCAGAACAGCTGTAACAGACACACACACACACACAAACTGGTTGTACAGTCGCCAGGGTACACGGCTGAGAACAGCACACAGACACACACAAAAACACACATGAACAAACCAGTTACACAGTCGCCAGGGAACAGGGCTTAGAACAGCACACACACACACACACACACACACACATACCGTTTGCACAGTCGCCAGGGTGCAGCGCTTAGAACTGCACGTACACACACGCACACACACACAAACCGCTTACACAATCACCAGGGATAAGTCTGAGAATGGCACACACACACACACGAATACCCGCTTTCACAGTCGCTAGCACAGGGCTGAGAATGGCACACATACACACTCACACACACACATACACAAACACATAAACTGGTTGCGCACTAGCCAAGGCACAGGGCTCAGAACAGCTCGAACACACACACACACACACACACACACATACCAGTTGAAGAGTCTCCAGGGCACAGGGCTGAGAATTCAAACTTACACTCGACAAAACCAAACCTCTTGCACAGTTGCCAGTGCACAGGCATGAGAAAAGCACCCACTCACATACACAGACAAACCGCTTGCACAGTCAACAGGGCACAGGGCTGAGAAGAGCACACACACACACACACACACACACACACACCATTTACACAGTCACTAAGGCACAGGGCTGAAAACAGGACAAACCACACACACAAATATACACTCACACACACACACAAACCACTTGCACAGTCACCAAGGCACAGGGCTGAAACTGGCACACACACACACACACACACACACACACACACACACACACACAAACCGGTTTCTCAGTCGCCAGGGCACAGGGCTGAGAACAGTATATACACACACAGACACATACACACACAGACACATGCACACACAAACTGCTTGCACAGTCGCCAGGGCACATGGCTGTGAATGGCACACACAAACACACACACACATACAAACCAGTTTCACAGATGCCAGGGCACAGGGCTGAGAACAGCACACACACACACACACACACACACACACACACAGAAACATACGCAAACAATCTGCTTGCACAGTCGGCAGGGAACAGGGCTGTGAATTGCACACACAAATACACACACACACACACACACACGACAAATCATTGCACAGTCGCCAGGGCACAGGGCTGAGAATGGCACACACACACACACAGACACACACACACACCAACCGGTTGCACAGTCTCTAGGAAACAGGGCTGAAAAGAGCACACACTTACACACACTCACACACACAAACGGTTACACAGTCGCCAGGACACAGAGATGAGAATCGCGTGCACACACACACACACACACAAACCAGTTGCACAGTCGGAAGGGCACATGGCTGAAATCAGCACACACACAGACACACACACACACACCGGTTCCCCAGTTGCCAGGGCACAAGGCTCAGGATGGCACACACATCTACACACACATATACACAAACTGGTTGAACAATCGCCAGGGCAATGGGTTGAGAACAGCACACACACACACACACACACACACACACACACACAGGCATACAGATACTGGTTGCACAATCGCCAGGGCACAGGGCTGAGAACAGCAACACACACACACACACACACATGAACACAAACCAGTATCAGAGTCGCCAGGGCACAGTGCTGATAACAGCACACACACTCAAGCCGGTTTCACAGTTCCCAGACCACAGGGCTGAGATCAGCACTCCCCCCCACACACAAACACACAAACCTGTACACATTCGCCAGCGTACAGGGCTGAGAACAGCACATACACACACATACACACACACACACAAGCCGGTTGTACAGTCGCCAGGGCACAGGGCTGAGCATGGCACACACACAGACCAACACACACACAAAGAAACCAGTTTCAGAGTTGCCAGGGCAGAGGGCTGGGAACAGCACACACACACACACATACACACACACACACACACACACACCGGTTGCACAGTCGCCTGGGCACAGAGCTGAAAATGGCACACACACACACACACACACACACACACACACACACACACACCAGTTACACTGTCACTAAGGCACAGGGCTAAAAACAGCACACACACACACACACACATATACACTCACATACATACACACACAAACCGCTTGCTTGTCGCCAAGGCACATGGCTGAGAATGGCACACACACACACGCACACACACACACAGAGCAGTTTCACAGTCGCCGGGGCACAGGGCTGAGAAGAACACATACATACACACATACACACACAAACTGCTTGCACAGTCGTCATGGCTCAGGGCTGTGAATGGCACACACAAACACTGACACACACACACACACGAACAAACCATTGCCCAATCACCAGGGCACAGGGCTGAGAATTCAAACTTACACACACACACACAAACCTGATGCACAGTCGCCAGGGCACAGGGCTGAGAACAGCACACACACACACCCACACATACACAGAAAAACCCCTTGCACAGTCGCTAGGGCACAGGGCTGAGAACGGCGCACACACAAACACACACACAAATAAAGACACACAATCCGGTTTCACAGTCGCCAGAGCACAGGGCTGAGAACAGCACACATACACACACACAAACACAAACTGGTTGTGCAGTCATCAGTACACATTGCTGAGAACGGCACACACACACACACTAACACACATACACCTAAATCTGTTGCACATTCACCAGGGCACAGGACCGTGAACAGCAGACACAGAAACACACACACACACAAACAGGTTGCACAGTCGCTAGGGCACAGGGCTGAGAACAGAACACACACACACACAAACCAATTTCCCAGTCACCAGAGCACGGGGCAGAGAACAGCACACACACACACACACACACATACACATTAAAGGGTTGCAAAGTTGCCAGGGCACAGGTCTGAGAATGGCACACACACACACACACACACACGAACGCACACATACAGGTTGCACAGTCTCCAGGACACAGGGCTGATAATTCACACACACACACACACACACAAACACACAAAGCGGCTGTACAGTCGCCAAGACAAAGGACTCAAAACAGCTCTAACAAACACACACACACATATACATAAATCGGTGTCACAGTCACCAGAGCACAAGCCTGAGCACAGCACACACACACATACGCACACACACAAACTAGTTGCACAGTCTCCAGGGAACAGGGCTGATAACAGCACATGCACACACACACACATACACACACACATACACACCAACCGGTTGCACAGTCGCCAAGGGACAGGGCTGAGACCACAGACACAGACACACACACACACATAAACAAAAACCGGTTTCACAGTCGACAGGAAACAGGGCTCAGAACAAAACACACACACGCACACACACAAATTAATTGCACAGTCGCCAGGGCACAGGACTGAGAACAGCACACAAACACACACAGGGACACACAAACGGGTTGCACAGTATCCAGGACGCAGGTCTGAGAATGAAACACACACACACACATACACAAACACATAAACCGGTTGCGCACACACCAAGGCACAGGGCTCAGAACAGCTCGAACACACACACACAGACACACACAACCTTTGCACTGTCGCCAGGCTTAGGACTGAGAACAGCACACACACACACACAAACCTGTTGAACTGTCGCCTGGGCACAGGGCAGTGAACAGAACAAACACACACACAAACACCCAAACCGGTTACACAGTTTCCAGGGCACAGGGCTGAGAATAGCACAAACACACACATACACATACACAAACTGGTTTCATAGTCGCCAGGGCACGGGGCTGAAAATGGCACACACACACACACAAATACACACAAACCTATTGCACAGTCACCAGGTCACAGGTCTTAGAACAGGACACATACACACAGATACACACACAATCAGGTTGCACAGTCGCCAGGGCAAAGGGATGAGAAAAGCACACACACACACACACACACAGAAACATTCACACAAACCGGTTGCACAGTTGCCAGGGGACAGGGTTAAGAACAGCTCTAACACACACACACACAGACACACACACACACACACATGCAAACTGATTGCACAGTCTCCAGGGTACAGCGCTGAGAACAGAACACACATACACACACACACACACACACATGAACACAAACCAGTATCAGAGTCGCCAGGGCACAGTGCTGATAACAGCACACACACTCAAGCCGGTTTCACAGTTCCCAGACCACAGGGCTGAGATCTGCACTCCCCCCCACACACAAACACACAAACCTGTACACATTCGCCAGCGTACAGGGCTGAGAACAGCACATACACACACATACACACACACACAAAAGCCGGTTGTACAGTCGCCAGGGCACAGGGCTGAGCATGGCACACACACAGACCAACACACACACAAAGAAACCAGTTTCAGAGTTGCCAGGGCAGAGGGCTGGGAACAGCACACACACACACACATACACACACACACACACACACACCGGTTGCACAGTCGCCTGGGCACAGAGCTGAAAATGGCACACACACACACACACACACACACACACCAGTTACACTGTCACTAAGGCACAGGGCTAAAAACAGCACACACACACACACACACACATATACACTCACATACATACACACACAAACCGCTTGCACTGTCGCCAAGGCACATGGCTGAGAATGGCACACACACACACGCACACACACACACAGAGCAGTTTCACAGTCGCCGGGGCACAGGGCTGAGAAGAACACATACATACACACATACACACACAAACTGCTTGCACAGTCGTCATGGCTCAGGGCTGTGAATGGCACACACAAACACTGACACACACACACACACGAACAAACCATTGCCCAATCACCAGGGCACAGGGCTGAGAATTCAAACTTACACACACACACACAAACCTGATGCACAGTCGCCAGGGCACAGGGCTGAGAACAGCACACACACACACCCACACATACACAGAAAAACCCCTTGCACAGTCGCTAGGGCACAGGGCTGAGAACGGCGCACACACAAACACACACACAAATAAAGACACACAATCCGGTTTCACAGTCGCCAGAGCACAGGGCTGAGAACAGCACACATACACACACACAAACACAAACTGGTTGTGCAGTCATCAGTACACATTGCTGAGAACGGCACACACACACACACTAACACACATACACCTAAATCTGTTGCACATTCACCAGGGCACAGGACCGTGAACAGCAGACACAGAAACACACACACACACACAAACAGGTTGCACAGTAGCTAGGGCACAGGGCAGAGAACAGCACACACACACACACAAACCAATTTCCCAGTCACCAGAGCACGGGGCAGAGAACAGCACACACACACACACACACACATACACACTAAAGGGTTGCAAAATTGCCAGGGCACAGGTCTGAGAATGGCACACACACACACACACACACACGAACGCACACATACAGGTTGCACAGTCTCCAGGACACAGGGCTGATAATTCACACACACACACACACACACAAACAGACAAAGCGGCTGTACAGTCGCCAAGACAAAGGACTCAAAACAGCTCTAACAAACACACACACACATATACATAAATCGGTGTCACAGTCACCAGAGCACAAGCCTGAGCACAGCACACACACACACACACACACACACACAAACTAGTTGCACAGTCTCCAGGGAACAGGGCTGATAACAGCACATGCACACACACACACATACACACACACATACACACCAACCGGTTGCACAGTCGCCAAGGGACAGGGCTGAGACCACAGACACAGACACACACACACACATAAACAAAAACCGGTTTCACAGTCGACAGGAAACAGGGCTCAGAACAAAACACACACACGCACACACACAAATTAATTGCACAGTCGCCAGGGCACAGGACTGAGAACAGCACACAAACACACACAGGGACACATAAACGGGTTGCACAGTATCCAGGACGCAGGTCTGAGAATGAAACACACACACACACATACACAAACACATAAACCGGTTGCGCACACACCAAGGCACAGAGCTCAGAACAGCTTGAACACACACACACAGACACACACAAACCTTTGCACAGTCGCCAGGCATAGGACTGAGAACAGCACACACACACACACAAACCTGTTGAACTGTCGCCTGGGCACAGGGCAGTGAACAGAACAAACACACACACAAACACCCAAACCGGTTACACAGTTTCCAGGGCACAGGGCTGAGAATAGCACAAACACACACATACACATACACAAACTGGTTTCATAGTCGCCAGGGCACGGGGCTGAAAATGGCACACACACACACACAAATACACACAAACCTATTGCACAGTCACCAGGTCACAGGTCTTAGAACAGGACACATACACACAGATACACACACAATCAGGTTGCACAGTCGCCAGGGCAAAGGGATGAGAAAAGCACACACACACACACACACACACAGAAACATTCACACAAACCGGTTGCACAGTTGCCAGGGGACAGGGTTAAGAACAGCTCTAACACACACACACACAGACACACACACACACACACATGCAAACTGATTGCACAGTCTCCAGGGTACAGCGCTGAGAACAGAACACACATACACACACACACACACACACATGAACACAAACCAGTATCAGAGTCGCCAGGGCACAGTGCTGATAACAGCACACACACTCAAGCCGGTTTCACAGTTCCCAGACCACAGGGCTGAGATCAGCACTCCCCCCCACACACAAACACACAAACCTGTACACATTCGCCAGCGTACAGGGCTGAGAACAGCACATACACACACATACACACACACACACAAGCCGGTTGTACAGTCGCCAGGGCACAGGGCTGAGCATGGCACACACACAGACCAACACACACACAAAGAAACCAGTTTCAGAGTTGCCAGGGCAGAGGGCTGGGAACAGCACACACACACACACATACACACACACACACACACACACCGGTTGCACAGTCGCCTGGGCACAGAGCTGAAAATGGCACACACACACACACACACACACACACACACACACACCAGTTACACTGTCACTAAGGCACAGGGCTAAAAACAGCACACACACACACACACACATATACACTCACATACATACACACACAAACCGCTTGCACTGTCGCCAAGGCACATGGCTGAGAATGGCACAAACACACACGCACACACACACACAGAGCAGTTTCACAGTCGCCGGGGCACAGGGCTGAGAAGAACACATACATACACACATACACACACAAACTGCTTGCACAGTCGTCATGGCTCAGGGCTGTGAATGGCACACACAAACACTGACACACACACACACACGAACAAACCATTGCCCAATCACCAGGGCACAGGGCTGAGAATTCAAACTTACACACACACACACAAACCTGATGCACAGTCGCCAGGGCACAGGGCTGAGAACAGCACACACACACACCCACACATACACAGAAAAACCCCTTGCACAGTCGCTAGGGCACAGGGCTGAGAACGGCGCAAACACACACACAAATAAAGACACACAATCCGGTTTCACAGTCGCCAGAGCACAGGGCTGAGAACAGCACACATACACACACACAAACACAAACTGGTTGTGCAGTCATCAGTACACATTGCTGAGAACGGCACACACACACACACTAACACACATACACCTAAATCTGTTGCACATTCACCAGGGCACAGGACCGTGAACAGCAGACACAGAAACACACACACACACACAAACAGGTTGCACAGTCGCTAGGGCACAGGGCAGAGAACAGCACACACACACACACAAACCAATTTCCCAGTCACCAGAGCACGGGGCAGAGAACAGCACACACACACACACACACACATACACACTAAAGGGTTGCAAAATTGCCAGGGCACAGGTCTGAGAATGGCACACACACACACACACACACACGAACGCACACATACAGGTTGCACAGTCTCCAGGACACAGGGCTGATAATTCACACACACACACACACACAAACACACAAAGCGGCTGTACAGTCGCCAAGACAAAGGACTCAAAACAGCTCTAACAAACACACACACACATATACATAAATCGGTGTCACAGTCACCAGAGCACAAGCCTGAGCACAGCACACACACACACACGCACACACACAAACTAGTTGCACAGTCTCCAGGGAACAGGGCTGATAACAGCACATGCACACACACACACATACACACACACATACACACCAACCGGTTGCACAGTCGCCAAGGGACAGGGCTGAGACCACAGACACAGACACACACACACACATAAACAAAAACCGGTTTCACAGTCGACAGGAAACAGGGCTCAGAACAAAACACACACACGCACACACACAAATTAATTGCACAGTCGCCAGGGCACAGGACTGAGAACAGCACACAAACACACACAGGGACACATAAACGGGTTGCACAGTATCCAGGACGCAGGTCTGAGAATGAAACACACACACACACATACACAAACACATAAACCGGTTGCGCACACACCAAGGCACAGAGCTCAGAACAGCTCGAACACACACACACAGACACACACAAACCTTTGCACAGTCGCCAGGCATAGGACTGAGAACAGCACACACACACACACAAACCTGTTGAACTGTCGCCTGGGCACAGGGCAGTGAACAGAACAAACACACACACAAACCCCCAAACCGGTTACACAGTTTCCAGGGCACAGGGCTGAGAATAGCACAAACACACACATACACATACACAAACTGGTTTCATAGTCGCCAGGGCACGGGGCTGAAAATGGCACACACACACACACAAATACACACAAACCTATTGCACAGTCACCAGGTCACAGGTCTTAGAACAGGACACATACACACAGATACACACACAATCAGGTTGCACAGTCGCCAGGGCAAAGGGATGAGAAAAGCACACACACACACACACACACACAGAAACATTCACACAAACCGGTTGCACAGTTGCCAGGGGACAGGGTTAAGAACAGCTCTAACACACACACACACAGACACACACACACACACACATGCAAACTGATTGCACAGTCTCCAGGGTACAGCGCTGAGAACAGAACACACATACACACACACACACACACACATAAACCGGTTTCACAGTCGCCAGAGCACAAGCCTGAGGACAACACAGACACACACACGCACAAACACAAATGAGTTGCATGATCGCCAGCGCACAGGGCTGAGAACAGCACACACACACACACACACACAGACAAAACCAGTTGCACAATTGCCAGGGCTCGGGTCTGAGAATAGCACACACACACACACATATATGCACACAAACACACAAAAAATGGCTGCACAGTCTCCAGGACACAGGGCTGAGAATTCACACACACACCCAAACAAACCTGTTGCACAGTTGCCAGGGCACAGCGCTGAGTATGGCACACACTCACACACACAGACAAACCGGTTGAACCGTTACCAGAGCACAGGGCTGAGAACAGCACACACATACACACACACCGGTTGCACAGTCACCAGGCACAGGGCTAAGAACGGCACACAGTCACACACAAACACACACACAAACCGGTTGCACTGTCACCAGGGCACAGGGCAGAGAACAGCACACACACACAAAAACACAGAAAGACACACATACAAAAAAACGGGTTGCACAGTCGCCAGGGCACACGGCTGAGAACAGCACACACACACACACACACATATACACTAAAGGGTTGCAAAGTTGCCAGGGCACAGGTCTGAGAATGGCACACACACACACACACACACACACACACATGCACACACACTTACAGGTTGCAGAGACTCCAGGACACAGTGCTGATAATTCACACACACACACACACACACACACACACACACACAAAGCGGCTGCACAGTCGCCAAGGCAAAGGGCTCAAAACAGTTCTAACACACACACACACACACATATACATAAATCGATATCACAGTCACCAGAGCACAAGCCTGAGCACAGCACACACACACACGCACACACACAAACTAGTTTCACAGTCGCCAGGGCACAGGGCTGAAAACAGCACACACACACGCTGACAAACTGGTTGCACAGTCGCCAGAGCACAGGGCTGAGAATTCAAACTTACACACATACACACACACACAAACCTGTTGCACAGTTGCCAGGCCACAGGGTTGAGAACAGCACACACTCAGACACACAGACAAACGGGTTGCACAGTGGCCAGGGCACAGGGCTGAAATCAGCACACAAACACCGGTTACACTGTCACTAAGGCACAGGACTGAAAACAGCACCAACACACACACACATATACACTCACACACATACACACACAACCTCTTGCAAAGTCGTCAGTGCCCAGGGCTGAGAACGGAACACACACACACACACACACACACACACACACACATAAACCAGTTTCACAGTCGCCAGGGCACAGTGCTGAGAACAGCACATACACACACACACACATACGAACACAAACTGCTTGCATAATTGCCAGGGCAAAGGGCTGAGAATGGCACACAAAAACACACACACACACACAAATGAACAAACCATTGCACAGTCGCCAGGGCACAGGGCTGAAAATGGCACACACACACACTCACAACCCGGTTGCACTGTCACCAGGCCACGGGTCTGAGAACAGCACACACACACAAACACACACACACACACACACACACAAACCGCCTGCACAGTCACCACGACACAGGGTTGAGAACGGCATACACACACTCACACACACACATAAACATACATATAAACTTCTTGCACAGTTGCCAGGGCACAGGGCTGAGAACAGCTGTAACACACACACATACACACAAACTGGTTGTACAGTCGCCAGGGTACACGGCTGAGAACAGCACACAGACACACACAAAAACACACATGAACAAACCGGTTGCACAGTCGCCAGGGCACAGGGCTGAAAAGAGCACACACTTACACACACTCACACACACAAACGGTTACACAGTCGCCAGGACACAGAGATGAGAATCGCGTGCACACACACACACACAAACAAACCAGTTGCACAGTCGGA
>NC_082638.1:20525000-20530000 GCF_002263795.3 Bos taurus
CAGGGCTGTGAATTGCACACACAAATACACACACACACACACACACACGACAAATCATTGCACAGTCGCCAGGGCACAGGGCTGAGAATGGCACACACACACACACAGACACACACACACACCAACCGGTTGCACAGTCTCTAGGAAACAGGGCTGAAAAGAGCACACACTTACACACACTCACACACACAAACGGTTACACAGTCGCCAGGACACAGAGATGAGAATCGCGTGCACACACACACAAATCAGTTGCACAGTCGGAAGGGCACATGGCTGAAATCAGCACACACACAGACACACACACACACACCGGTTCCCCAGTTGCCAGGGCACAAGGCTCAGGATGGCACACACATCTACACACACATATACACAAACTGGTTGAACAATCGCCAGGGCAATGGGTTGAGAACAGCACACACACACACACACACACACACACACACACACACAGGCATACAGATACTGGTTGCACAATCGCCAGGGCACAGGGCTGAGAACAGCAACACACACACACACACACACATGAACACAAACCAGTATCAGAGTCGCCAGGGCACAGTGCTGATAACAGCACACACACTCAAGCCGGTTTCACAGTTCCCAGACCACAGGGCTGAGATCAGCACTCCCCCCCACACACAAACACACAAACCTGTACACATTCGCCAGCGTACAGGGCTGAGAACAGCACATACACACACATACACACACACACAAAAGCCGGTTGTACAGTCGCCAGGGCACAGGGCTGAGCATGGCACACACACAGACCAACACACACACAAAGAAACCAGTTTCAGAGTTGCCAGGGCAGAGGGCTGGGAACAGCACACACACACACACATACACACACACACACACACACACACACACACACCGGTTGCACAGTCGCCTGGGCACAGAGCTGAAAATGGCACACACACACACACACACACACACACACACACACACACACCAGTTACACTGTCACTAAGGCACAGGGCTAAAAACAGCACACACACACACACACACATATACACTCACATACATACACACACAAACCGCTTGCACTGTCGCCAAGGCACATGGCTGAGAATGGCACACACACACACGCACACACACACACAGAGCAGTTTCACAGTCGCCGGGGCACAGGGTTGAGAAGAACACATACATACACACATACACACACAAACTGCTTGCACAGTCGTCATGGCTCAGGGCTGTGAATGGCACACACAAACACTGACACACACACACACACGAACAAACCATTGCCCAATCACCAGGGCACAGGGCTGAGAATTCAAACTTACACACACACACAAACCTGATGCACAGTCGCCAGGGCACAGGTGTGAGAACAGCACACACACACACACACACATACACAGAAAAACCCCTTGCACAGTCGCTAGGGCACAGGGCTGAGAACGGCGCACACACAAACACACACACAAATAAAGACACACAATCCGGTTTCACAGTCGCCAGAGCACAGGGCTGAGAACAGCACACATACACACACACAAACACAAACTGGTTGTGCAGTCATCAGTACACAATGCTGAGAACGGCACACACACACACACTAACACACATACACCTAAATCTGTTGCACATTCACCAGGGCACAGGACCGTGAACAGCAGACACAGAAACACACACACACACACAAACAGGTTGCACAGTAGCTAGGGCACAGGGCTGAGAACAGAACACACACACACACAAACCAATTTCCCAGTCACCAGAGCACGGGGCAGAGAACAGCACACACACACACACACACACACATACACACTAAAGGGTTGCAAAGTTGCCAGGGCACAGGTCTGAGAATGGCACACACACACACACACACACACGAACGCACACATACAGGTTGCACAGTCTCCAGGACACAGGGCTGATAATTCACACACACACACACACACAAACACACAAAGCGGCTGTACAGTCGCCAAGACAAAGGACTCAAAACAGCTCTAACAAACACACACACACATATACATAAATCGGTGTCACAGTCACCAGAGCACAAGCCTGAGCACAGCACACACACACACACACACACACACACAAACTAGTTGCACAGTCTCCAGGGAACAGGGCTGATAACAGCACATGCACACACACACACATACACACACACATACACACCAACCGGTTGCACAGTCGCCAAGGGACAGGGCTGAGACCACAGACACAGACACACACACACACATAAACAAAAACCGGTTTCACAGTCGACAGGAAACAGGGCTCAGAACAAAAAACACACACGCACACACACAAATTATTTGCACAGTCGCCAGGGCACAGGACTGAGAACAGCACACAAACACACACAGGGACACACAAACGGGTTGCACAGTATCCAGGACGCAGGTCTGAGAATGAAACACACACACACACATACACAAACACATAAACCGGTTGCGCACACACCAAGGCACAGGGCTCAGAACAGCTCGAACACACACACACAGACACACACAAACCTTTGCACAGTCGCCAGGCATAGGACTGAGAACAGCACACACACACACACACAAACCTGTTGAACTGTCGCCTGGGCACAGGGCAGTGAACAGAACAAACACACACACAAACACCCAAACCGGTTACACAGTTTCCAGGGCACAGGGCTGAGAATAGCACAAACACACACATACACATACACAACTGGTTTCATAGTCGCCAGGACACGGGGCTGAAAATGGCACACACACACACACAAATACACACAAACCTATTGCACAGTCACCAGGTCACAATCTTAGAACAGGACACATACACACAGATACACACACAATCAGGTTGCACAGTCGCCAGGGCAAAGGGATGAGAAAAGCACACACACACACACACACACAGAAACATTCACACAAACCGGTTGCACAGTTGCCAGGGGATAGGGTTAAGAACAGCTCTAACACACACACACACAGACACACACACACACACACATGCAAACTGATTGCACAGTCTCCAGGGTACAGCGCTGAGAACAGAACACACATACACACACACACACACACACACATAAACCGGTTTCACAGTCGCCAGAGCACAAGCCTGAGGACAACACAGACACACACACGCACAAACACAAATGAGTTGCATGATCGCCAGCGCACAGGGCTGAGAACAGCACACACACACACACACACACACACAAAACCAGTTGCACAATTGCCAGGGCTCGGGTCTGAGAATAGCACACACACACACACATATATGCACACAAACACACAAAAAATGGCTGCACAGTCTCCAGGACACAGGGCTGAGAATTCACACACACACCCAAACAAACCTGTTGCACAGTTGCCAGGGCACAGCGCTGAGTATGGCACACACTCACACACACAGACAAACCGGTTGAACCGTTACCAGAGCACAGGGCTGAGAACAGCACACACATACACACACACCGGTTGCACAGTCACCAGGCACAGGGCTAAGAACGGCACACAGTCACACACAAACACACACACAAACCGGTTGCACTGTCACCAGGGCACAGGACAGAGAACAGCACACACACACAAAAACACAGAAAGGCACACATACAAAAAAACGGTTTGCACAGTCGCCAGGGCACACGGCTGAGAACAGCACACACACACACACACACACACACATATACACTAAAGGGTTGCAAAGTTGCCAGGGCACAGGTCTGAGAATGGCACACACACACACACACACACACACACACACATGCACACACACTTACAGGTTGCAGAGACTCCAGGACACAGTGCTGATAATTCACACACACACACACACACACACACACACACACACACACACACACAAAGCGGCTGCACAGTCGCCAAGGCAAAGGGCTCAAAACAGTTCTAACACACACACACACACACACATATACATAAATCGATTTCACAGTCACCAGAGCACAAGCCTGAGCACAGCACACACACACACGCACACACACAAACTATTTTCACAGTCGCCAGGGCACAGGGCTGAAAACAGCACACACACACGCTGACAAACTGGTTGCACAGTCGCCAGAGCACAGGGCTGAGAATTCAAACTTACACACATACACACACACACAAACCTGTTGCACAGTTGCCAGGCCACAGGGTTGAGAACAGCACACACTCAGACACACAGACAAACGGGTTGCACAGTGGCCAGGGCACAGGGCTGAAATCAGCACACAAACACCGGTTACACTGTCACTAAGGCACAGGACTGAAAACAGCACCAACACACACACACATATACACTCACACACATACACACACAACCTCTTGCAAAGTCGTCAGTGCCCAGGGCTGAGAACGGAACACACACACACACACACACACACACACACATAAACCAGTTTCACAGTCGCCAGGGCACAGTGCTGAGAACAGCACATACACACACACACACATACGAACACAAACTGCTTGCATAATTGCCAGGGCAAAGGGCTGAGAATGGCACACAAAAACACACACACACACAAATGAACAAACCATTGCACAGTCGCCAGGGCACAGGGCTGAAAATGGCACACACACACACTCACAACCCGGTTGCACTGTCACCAGGCCACGGGTCTGAGAACAGCACACACACACACACACACACACACACACACACACACACAAACCGCCTGCACAGTCACCACGGCACAGGGTTGAGAACGGCATACACACACTCACACACACACATAAACATACATATAAACTTCTTGCACAGTTGCCAGGTCACAGGGCTGAGAACAGCTGTAACACACACACACATACACACAAACTGGTTGTACAGTCGCCAGGGTACACGGCTGAGAACAGCACACAGACACACACAAAAACACACATGAACAAACCGGTTGCACAGTCGCCAGGGCACAGGGCTGAAAAGAGCACACACTTACACACACTCACACACACAAACGGTTACACAGTCGCCAGGACACAGAGATGAGAATCGCGTGCACACACACACACACAAACAAACCAGTTGCACAGTCGGAAGGGCACATGGCT
>NC_082638.1:20535000-20537500 GCF_002263795.3 Bos taurus
AGGGCACGGGGCTGAAAATGGCACACACACACATAAATACACACAAACCTATTGCACAGTCACCAGGTCACAGGTCTTAGAACAGGACACATACACACAGATACACACACAATCAGGTTGCATAGTCACCAGGGCAAAGGGATGAGAAAAGCACACACACACACACACACACACACACAGAAACATTCACACAAACCGGTTGCACAGTTGCCAGGGGACAGGGTTAAGAACAGCTCTAACACACACACACACAGACACACACACACACACATGCAAACTGATTGCACAGTCTCCAGGGTACAGCGCTGAGAACAGAACACACATACACACACACACACACACATAAACCGGTTTCACAGTCGCCAGAGCACAAGCCTGAGGACAACACAGACACACACACGCACAAACACAAATGAGTTGCATGATCGCCAGCGCACAGGGCTGAGAACAGCACACACACACACACACACACACACAAAACCAGTTGCACAATTGCCAGGGCTCGGGTCTGAGAATAGCACACACACACACACACATATATGCACACAAACACACAAAAAATGGCTGCACAGTCTCCAGGACACAGGGCTGAGAATTCACACACACACCCAAACAAACCTGTTGCACAGTTGCCAGGGCACAGCGCTGAGTATGGCACACACTCACACACACAGACAAACCAGTTGAACCGTTACCAGAGCACAGGGCTGAGAACAGCACACACATACACACACACCGGTTGCACAGTCACCAGGCACAGGGCTACGAACGGCACACAGTCACACACAAACACACACACAAACCGGTTGCACTGTCACCAGGGCACAGGACAGAGAACAGCACACACACACAAAAACACAGAAAGACACACATACAAAAAAACGGGTTGCACAGTCGCCAGGGCACACGGCTGAGAACAGCACACACACACACACACACACATATACACTAAAGGGTTGCAAAGTTGCCAGGGCACAGGTCTGAGAATGGCACACACACACACACACACACACTCACACACACATGCACACACACTTACAGGTTGCAGAGACTCCAGGACACAGTGCTGATAATTCACACACACACACACACACACACACACACAAAGCGGCTGCACAGTCGCCAAGGCAAAGGGCTCAAAACAGTTCTAACACACACACACACACACATATACATAAATCGATTTCACAGTCACCAGAGCACAAGCCTGAGCACAGCACACACACACACGCACACACACAAACTAGTTTCACAGTCGCCAGGGCACAGGGCTGAAAACAGCACACACACACGCTGACAAACTGGTTGCACAGTCGCCAGAGCACAGGGCTGAGAATTCAAACTTACACACATACACACACACACAAACCTGTTGCACAGTTGCCAGGCCACAGGGTTGAGAACAGCACACACTCAGACACACAGACAAACGGGTTGCACAGTGGCCAGGGCACAGGGCTGAAATCAGCACACAAACACCGGTTACACTGTCACTAAGGCACAGGACTGAAAACAGCACCAACACACACACACATATACACTCACACACATACACACACAACCTCTTGCAAAGTCGTCAGTGCCCAGGGCTGAGAACGGAACACACACACACACACACACACACACACACACACACACATAAACCAGTTTCACAGTCGCCAGGGCACAGTGCTGAGAACAGCACATACACACACACACACATACGAACACAAACTGCTTGCATAATTGCCAGGGCAAAGGGCTGAGAATGGCACACAAAAACACACACACACACAAATGAACAAACCATTGCACAGTCGCCAGGGCACAGGGCTGAAAATGGCACACACACACACTCACAACCCGGTTGCACTGTCACCAGGCCACGGGTCTGAGAACAGCACACACACACACACACACACACACACACACACACACACAAACCGCCTGCACAGTCACCACGACACAGGGTTGAGAACGGCATACACACACTCACACACACACATAAACATACATATAAACTTCTTGCACAGTTGCCAGGGCACAGGGCTGAGAACAGCTGTAACACACACACACATACACACAAACTGGTTGTACAGTCGCCAGGGTACACGGCTGAGAACAGCACACAGACACACACAAAAACACACATGAACAAACCGGTTGCACAGTCGCCAGGGCACAGGGCTGAAAAGAGCACACACTTACACACACTCACACACACAAACGGTTACACAGTCGCCAGGACACAGAGATGAGAATCGCGTGCACACACACACACACACACACAAACCAGTTGCACAGTCGGAAGGGCACATGGCTGAAATCAGCACACACACAGACACACACACACACCGGTTCCCCAGTTGACAGGACACAAGGCTCAGGATGGCACACACACCTACACACACATATACACAAACTGGTTGAACAATCGCCAGGGCAAAGTGTTGAGAAAAGCACACACACACACACACACACACAGGCGTACAGATACTGGTTGCACAATCGCCAGGGCACA
>NC_082638.1:20545000-20547500 GCF_002263795.3 Bos taurus
ATGGCTGTGAATGGCACACACAAACACACACACACATACAAACCGGTTTCTCAGTCGCCAGGGCACAGGGCTGAGAACAGCACATACACACACACACACACACACACACACACACACAGAAACATACGCAAACAATCTGCTTGCACAGTCGGCAGGGAACAGGGCTGTGAATTGCACACACAAATACACACACACACACACACACGACAAATCATTGCACAGTCGCCAGGGCACAGGGCTGAGAATGGCACACACACACACAGACACACACACACACCAACCGGTTGCACAGTCTCTAGGAAACAGGGCTGAAAAGAGCACACACTTACACACACTCACACACACAAACGGTTACACAGTCGCCAGGACACAGAGATGAGAATCGCGTGCACACACACACAAACCAGTTGCACAGTCGGAAGGGCACATGGCTGAAATCAGCACACACACAGACACACACACACACACTGGTTCCCCAGTTGCCAGGGCACAAGGCTCAGGATGGCACACACATCTACACACACATATACACAAACTGGTTGAACAATCGCCAGGGCAATGGGTTGAGAACAGCACACACACACACACACACACACACACACAGGCATACAGATACTGGTTGCACAATCGCCAGGGCACAGGGCTGAGAACAGCAACACACACACACACACATGAACACAAACCAGTATCAGAGTCGCCAGGGCACAGTGCTGATAACAGCACACACACTCAAGCCGGTTTCACAGTTCCCAGACCACAGGGCTGAGATCAGCACTCCCCCCCACACACAAACACACAAACCTGTACACATTCGCCAGCGTACAGGGCTGAGAACAGCACATACACACACATACACACACACACAAAAGCCGGTTGTACAGTCGCCAGGGCACAGGGCTGAGCATGGCACACACACAGACCAACACACACACAAAGAAACCAGTTTCAGAGTTGCCAGGGCAGAGGGCTGGGAACAGCACACACACACACACATACACACACACACACACACACCGGTTGCACAGTCGCCTGGGCACAGAGCTCAAAATGGCACACACACACACACACACACACACACACACATATACACTCACATACATACACACACAAACCGCTTGCACTGTCGCCAAGGCACATGGCTGAGAATGGCACACACACACACACACACACACGCACACACACACACAGAGCAGTTTCACAGTCGCCGGGGCACAGGGCTGAGAAGAACACATACATACACACATACACACACAAACTGCTTGCACAGTCGTCATGGCTCAAGGCTGTGAATGGCACACACAAACACTGACACACACACACACACACGAACAAACCATTGCCCAATCACCAGGGCACAGGGCTGAGAATTCAAACTTACACACACACACAAACCTGATGCACAGTCGCCAGGGCACAGGGCTGAGAACAGCACACACACACACACACACATACACAGAAAAACCCCTTGCACAGTCGCTAGGGCACAGGGCTGAGAACGGCGCACACACAAACACACACACAAATAAAGACACACAATCCGGTTTCACAGTCGCCAGAGCACAGGGCTGAGAACAGCACACATACACACACACAAACACAAACTGGTTGTGCAGTCATCAGTACACATTGCTGAGAACGGCACACACACACACACTAACACACATACACCTAAATCGGTTGCACATTCACCAGGGCACAGGACCGTGAACAGCAGACACAGAAACACACACACACACAAACAGGTTGCACAGTAGCTAGGGCACAGGGCTGAGAACAGAACACACACACACACAAACCAATTTCCCAGTCACCAGAGCACGGGGCAGAGAACAGCACACACACACACACACACATACACACTAAAGGGTTGCAAAGTTGCCAGGGCACAGGTCTGAGAATGGCACACACACACACACACACACACGAACGCACACATACAGGTTGCACAGTCTCCAGGACACAGGGCTGATAATTCACACACACACACACACACACAAACACACAAAGCGGCTGTACAGTCGCCAAGACAAAGGACTCAAAACAGCTCTAACAAACACACACACACATATACATAAATCGGTGTCACAGTCACCAGAGCACAAGCCTGAGCACAGCACACACACACATACGCACACACACAAACTAGTTGCACAGTCTCCAGGGAACAGGGCTGATAACAGCACATGCACACACACACACATACACACACACATACACACCAACCGGTTGCACAGTCGCCAAGGGACAGGGCTGAGACCACAGACACAGACACACACACACACACATAAACAAAAACCGGTTTCACAGTCGACAGGAAACAGGGCTCAGAACAAAACACACACACGCACACACACAAATTAATTGCACAGTCGCCAGGGCACAGGACTGAGAACAGCACACAAACACACACAGGGACACACAAACGGGTTGCACAGTATCCAGGACGCAGGTCTGAGAATGAAACACACACACACACATACACAAACACATAAACCGGTTG
>NC_082638.1:20560000-20562500 GCF_002263795.3 Bos taurus
CAGTCGCCAGAGCACAGGGCTGAGAACAGCACACATACACACACACAAACACAAACTGGTTGTGCAGTCATCAGTACACAATGCTGAGAACGGCACACACACACACACTAACACACATACACCTAAATCTGTTGCACATTCACCAGGGCACAGGACCGTGAACAGCAGACACAGAAACAGACACACACACAAACAGGTTGCACAGTAGCTAGGGCACAGGGCTGAGAACAGAACACACACACACACAAACCAATTTCCCAGTCACCAGAGCACGGGGCAGAGAACAGCACACACACACACACACACATACACACTAAAGGGTTGCAAAGTTGCCAGGGCACAGGTCTGAGAATGGCACACACACACACACACACACACGAACGCACACATACAGGTTGCACAGTCTCCAGGACACAGGGCTGATAATTCACACACACACACACACACACAAACACACAAAGCGGCTGTACAGTCGCCAAGACAAAGGACTCAAAACAGCTCTAACAAACACACACACACATATACATAAATCGGTGTCACAGTCACCAGAGCACAAGCCTGAGCACAGCACACACACACATACGCACACACACAAACTAGTTGCACAGTCTCCAGGGAACAGGGCTGATAACAGCACATGCACACACACACACATACACACACACATACACACCAACCGGTTGCACAGTCGCCAAGGGACAGGGCTGAGACCACAGACACAGACACACACACACACACATAAACAAAAACAGGTTTCACAGTCGACAGGAAACAGGGCTCAGAACAAAACACACACACGCACACACACAAATTAATTGCACAGTCGCCAGGGCACAGGACTGAGAACAGCACACAAACACACACAGGGACACACAAACGGGTTGCACAGTATCCAGGACGCAGGTCTGAGAATGAAACACACACACACACATACACAAACACATAAACCGGTTGCGCACACACCAAGGCACAGGGCTCAGAACAGCTCGAACACACACACACAGACACACACAAACCTTTGCACAGTCGCCAGGCTTAGGACTGAGAACAGCACACACACACACACAAACCTGTTGAACTGTCACCTGGGCACAGGGCAGTGAACAGAACAAACACACACACAAACACCCAAACCGGTTACACAGTTTCCAGGGCACAGGGCTGAGAATAGCACAAACACACACATACACATACACAACTGGTTTCATAGTCGCCAGGGCACGGGGCTGAAAATGGCACACACACACACACAAATACACACAAACCTATTGCACAGTCACCAGGTCACAGGTCTTAGAACAGGACACATACACACAGATACACACACAATCAGGTTGCACAGTCACCAGGGCAAAGGGATGAGAAAAGCACACACACACACACACACACACACAGAAACATTCACACAAACCGGTTGCACAGTTGCCAGGGGACAGGGTTAAGAACAGCTCTAACACACACACACAGACACACACACACACACATGCAAACTGATTGCACAGTCTCCAGGGTACAGCGCTGAGAACAGAACACACATACACACACACACACACACATAAACCGGTTTCACAGTCGCCAGAGCACAAGCCTGAGGACAACACAGACACACACACGCACAAACACAAATGAGTTGCATGATCGCCAGCGCACAGGGCTGAGAACAGCACACACACACACACACACACACAAAACCAGTTGCACAATTGCCAGGGCTCGGGTCTGAGAATAGCACACACACACACACACATATATGCACACAAACACACAAAAAATGGCTGCACAGTCTCCAGGACACAGGGCTGAGAATTCACACACACACCCAAACAAACCTGTTGCACAGTTGCCAGGGCACAGCGCTGAGTATGGCACACACTCACACACACAGACAAACCGGTTGAACCGTTACCAGAGCACAGGGCTGAGAACAGCACACACATACACACACACCGGTTGCACAGTCACCAGGCACAGGGCTAAGAACGGCACACAGTCACACACAAACACACACACAAAACGGTTGCACTGTCACCAGGGCACAGGGCAGAGAACAGCACACACACACAAAAACACAGAAAGACACACATACAAAAAAACGGGTTGCACAGTCGCCAGGGCACACGGCTTAGAACAGCACACACACACACACACACATACACACTAAAGGGTTGCAAAGTTGCCAGGGCACAGGTCTGAGAATGGCACACACACACACACACATGCACACACACTTACAGGTTGCAGAGACTCCAGGACACAGTGCTGATAATTCACACACACACACACACACACACACACACAGACACACACACACACACACACACAAAGCGGCTTCACAGTCGCCAAGGCAAAGGGCTCAAAACAGTTCTATCACACACACACACACATATACATAAATCGATTTCACAGTCACCAGAGCACAAGCCTGAGCACAGCACACACACACATGCACACACACAAACTAGTTTCACAGTCGCCAGGGCACAGGGCTGAAAACAGCACA
>NC_082638.1:20575000-20582500 GCF_002263795.3 Bos taurus
CATATATGTACACAAACACACAAAAAATGGCTGCACAGTCTCCAGGACACAGGGCTGAGAATTCACACACACACCCAAACAAACCTGTTGCACAGTTGCCAGGGCACAGCGCTGAGTATGGCACACACTCACACACACAGACAAACCGGTTGAACCGTTACCAGAGCACAGGGCTGAGAACAGCACACACATACTCACACACCGGTTGCACAGTCACCAGGCACAGGGCTAAGAACGGCACACAGTCACACACAAACACACACACAAACCGGTTGCACTGTCACCAGGGCACAGGGCAGAGAACAGCACACACACACAAAAACACAGAAAGACACACATACAAAAAAACGGTTTGCACAGTCGCCAGGGCACACGGCTGAGAACAGCACACACACACACACACATACACATTAAAGGGTTGCAAAGTTGCCAGGGCACAGGTCTGAGAATGGCACACACACACACACACACACACACACACATGCACACACACTTACAGGTTGCAGAGACTCCAGGACACAGTGCTGATAATTCACACACACACACACACACACACACACACACACAAAGCGGCTGCACAGTCGCCAAGGCAAAGGGCTCAAAACAGTTCTAACACACACACACACACACATATACATAAATCGGTGTCACAGTCACCAGAGCACAAGCCTGAGCACAGCACACACACACACACGCACACACACAAACTAGTTGCACAGTCTCCAGGGAACAGGGCTGATAACAGCACATGCACACACACACACATACACACACACATACACACCAACCGGTTGCACAGTCGCCAAGGGACAGGGCTGAGACCACAGACACAGACACACACACACACATAAACAAAAACCGGTTTCACAGTCGACAGGAAACAGGGCTCAGAACAAAACACACACACGCACACACACAAATTAATTGCACAGTCGCCAGGGCACAGGACTGAGAACAGCACACAAACACACACAGGGACACATAAACGGGTTGCACAGTATCCAGGACGCAGGTCTGAGAATGAAACACACACACACACATACACAAACACATAAACCGGTTGCGCACGCCCCAAGGCACAGGGCTCAGAACAGCTCGAACACACACACACAGACACACACAAACCTTTGCACAGTCGCCAGGCATAGGACTGAGAACAGCACACACACACACACAAACCTGTTGAACTGTCGCCTGGGCACAGGGCAGTGAACAGAACAAACACACACACAAACACCCAAACCGGTTACACAGTTTCCAGGGCACAGGGCTGAGAATAGCACAAACACACACATACACATACACAAACTGGTTTCATAGTCGCCAGGGCACGGGGCTGAAAATGGCACACACACACACACAAATACACACAAACCTATTGCACAGTCACCAGGTCACAGGTCTTAGAACAGGACACATACACACAGATACACACACAATCAGGTTGCACAGTCGCCAGGGCAAAGGGATGAGAAAAGCACACACACACACACACACACAGAAACATTCACACAAACCGGTTGCACAGTTGCCAGGGGACAGGGTTAAGAACAGCTCTAACACACACACACACAGACACACACACACACACACACATGCAAACTGATTGCACAGTCTCCAGGGTACAGCGCTGAGAACAGAACACACATACACACACACACACACACACATAAACCGGTTTCACAGTCGCCAGAGCACAAGCCTGAGGACAACACAGACACACACACGCACAAACACAAATGAGTTGCATGATCGCCAGCGCACAGGGCTGAGAACAGCACACACACACACACACACACACAAAACCAGTTGCACAATTGCCAGGGCTCGGGTCTGAGAATAGCACACACACACACACATATATGTACACAAACACACAAAAAATGGCTGCACAGTCTCCAGGACACAGGGCTGAGAATTCACACACACACCCAAACAAACCTGTTGCACAGTTGCCAGGGCACAGCGCTGAGTATGGCACACACTCACACACACAGACAAACCGGTTGAACCGTTACCAGAGCACAGGGCTGAGAACAGCACACACATACTCACACACCGGTTGCACAGTCACCAGGCACAGGGCTAAGAACGGCACACAGTCACACACAAACACACACACAAACCGGTTGCACTGTCACCAGGGCACAGGGCAGAGAACAGCACACACACACAAAAACACAGAAAGACACACATACAAAAAAACGGTTTGCACAGTCGCCAGGGCACACGGCTGAGAACAGCACACACACACACACACACATATACACTAAAGGGTTGCAAAGTTGCCAGGGCACAGGTCTGAGAATGGCACACACACACACACACACACACACACACACATGCACACACACTTACAGGTTGCAGAGACTCCAGGACACAGTGCTGATAATTCACACACACACACACACACACACACACACACACACACACAAAGCGGCTGCACAGTCGCCAAGGCAAAGGGCTCAAAACAGTTCTAACACACACACACACACACATATACATAAATCGGTGTCACAGTCACCAGAGCACAAGCCTGAGCACAGCACACACACACACACGCACACACACAAACTAGTTGCACAGTCTCCAGGGAACAGGGCTGATAACAGCACATGCACACACACACACATACACACACACATACACACCAACCGGTTGCACAGTCGCCAAGGGACAGGGCTGAGACCACAGACACAGACACACACACACACATAAACAAAAACCGGTTTCACAGTCGACAGGAAACAGGGCTCAGAACAAAACACACACACGCACACACACAAATTAATTGCACAGTCGCCAGGGCACAGGACTGAGAACAGCACACAAACACACACAGGGACACATAAACGGGTTGCACAGTATCCAGGACGCAGGTCTGAGAATGAAACACACACACACACATACACAAACACATAAACCGGTTGCGCACGCCCCAAGGCACAGGGCTCAGAACAGCTCGAACACACACACACAGACACACACAAACCTTTGCACAGTCGCCAGGCATAGGACTGAGAACAGCACACACACACACACAAACCTGTTGAACTGTCGCCTGGGCACAGGGCAGTGAACAGAACAAACACACACACAAACACCCAAACCGGTTACACAGTTTCCAGGGCACAGGGCTGAGAATAGCACAAACACACACATACACATACACAAACTGGTTTCATAGTCGCCAGGGCACGGGGCTGAAAATGGCACACACACACACACAAATACACACAAACCTATTGCACAGTCACCAGGTCACAGGTCTTAGAACAGGACACATACACACAGATACACACACAATCAGGTTGCACAGTCGCCAGGGCAAAGGGATGAGAAAAGCACACACACACACACACACACAGAAACATTCACACAAACCGGTTGCACAGTTGCCAGGGGACAGGGTTAAGAACAGCTCTAACACACACACACACAGACACACACACACACACACACATGCAAACTGATGCACAGTCTCCAGGGTACAGCGCTGAGAACAGAACACACATACACACACACACACACACACATAAACCGGTTTCACAGTCGCCAGAGCACAAGCCTGAGGACAACACAGACACACACACGCACAAACACAAATGAGTTGCATGATCGCCAGCGCACAGGGCTGAGAACAGCACACACACACACACACACACACAAAACCAGTTGCACAATTGCCAGGGCTCGGGTCTGAGAATAGCACACACACACACACATATATGTACACAAACACACAAAAAATGGCTGCACAGTCTCCAGGACACAGGGCTGAGAATTCACACACACACCCAAACAAACCTGTTGCACAGTTGCCAGGGCACAGCGCTGAGTATGGCACACACTCACACACACAGACAAACCGGTTGAACCGTTACCAGAGCACAGGGCTGAGAACAGCACACACATACTCACACACCGGTTGCACAGTCACCAGGCACAGGGCTAAGAACGGCACACAGTCACACACAAACACACACACAAACCGGTTGCACTGTCACCAGGGCACAGGGCAGAGAACAGCACACACACACAAAAACACAGAAAGACACACATACAAAAAAACGGGTTGCACAGTCGCCAGGGCACACGGCTGAGAACAGCACACACACACACACACACATATACACTAAAGGGTTGCAAAGTTGCCAGGGCACAGGTCTGAGAATGGCACACACACACACACACACACACACACATGCACACACACTTACAGGTTGCAGAGACTCCAGGACACAGTGCTGATAATTCACACACACACACACACACACACACACACACACACAAAGCGGCTGCACAGTCGCCAAGGCAAAGGGCTCAAAACAGTTCTAACACACACACACACACACACATATACATAAATCGGTGTCACAGTCACCAGAGCACAAGCCTGAGCACAGCACACACACACACACGCACACACACAAACTAGTTGCACAGTCTCCAGGGAACAGGGCTGATAACAGCACATGCACACACACACACATACACACACACATACACACCAACCGGTTGCACAGTCGCCAAGGGACAGGGCTGAGACCACAGACACAGACACACACACACACATAAACAAAAACCGGTTTCACAGTCGACAGGAAACAGGGCTCAGAACAAAACACACACACGCACACACACAAATTAATTGCACAGTCGCCAGGGCACAGGACTGAGAACAGCACACAAACACACACAGGGACACATAAACGGGTTGCACAGTATCCAGGACGCAGGTCTGAGAATGAAACACACACACACACATACACAAACACATAAACCGGTTGCGCACGCACCAAGGCACAGGGCTCAGAACAGCTCGAACACACACACACAGACACACACAAACCTTTGCACAGTCGCCAGGCATAGGACTGAGAACAGCACACACACACACACAAACCTGTTGAACTGTCGCCTGGGCACAGGGCAGTGAACAGAACAAACACACACACAAACACCCAAACCGGTTACACAGTTTCCAGGGCACAGGGCTGAGAATAGCACAAACACACACATACACATACACAAACTGGTTTCATAGTCGCCAGGGCACGGGGCTGAAAATGGCACACACACACACAAATACACACAAACCTATTGCACAGTCACCAGGTCACAGGTCTTAGAACAGGACACATACACACAGATACACACACAATCAGGTTGCACAGTCGCCAGGGCAAAGGGATGAGAAAAGCACACACACACACACACACACAGAAACATTCACACAAACCGGTTGCACAGTTGCCAGGGGACAGGGTTAAGAACAGCTCTAACACACACACACACAGACACACACACACACACATGCAAACTGATTGCACAGTCTCCAGGGTACAGCGCTGAGAACAGAACACACATACACACACACACACACACACATAAACCGGTTTCACAGTCGCCAGAGCACAAGCCTGAGGACAACACAGACACACACACGCACAAACACAAATGAGTTGCATGATCGCCAGCGCACAGGGCTGAGAACAGCACACACACACACACACACACACACAAAACCAGTTGCACAATTGCCAGGGCTCGGGTCTGAGAATAGCACACACACACACACATATATGTACACAAACACACAAAAAATGGCTGCACAGTCTCCAGGACACAGGGCTGAGAATTCACACACACACCCAAACAAACCTGTTGCACAGTTGCCAGGGCACAGCGCTGAGTATGGCACACACTCACACACACAGACAAACCGGTTGAACCGTTACCAGAGCACAGGGCTGAGAACAGCACACACATACTCACACACCGGTTGCACAGTCACCAGGCACAGGGCTAAGAACGGCACACAGTCACACACAAACACACACACAAACCGGTTGCACTGTCACCAGGGCACAGGGCAGAGAACAGCACACACACACAAAAACACAGAAAGACACACATACAAAAAAACGGTTTGCACAGTCGCCAGGGCACACGGCTGAGAACAGCACACACACACACACACACACATATACACTAAAGGGTTGCAAAGTTGCCAGGGCACAGGTCTGAGAATGGCACACACACACACACACACACACACACACATGCACACACACTTACAGGTTGCAGAGACTCCGGGACACAATGCTGATAATTCACACACACACACACACACACACACATACACAAAGCGGCTGCACAGTCGCCAAGGCAAAGGGCTCAAAACAGTTCTAACACACACACACACACACACATATACATAAATCGATTTCACAGTCACCAGAGCACAAGCCTGAGCACAGCACACACACACACGCACACACACAAACTAGTTTCACAGTCGCCAGGGCACAGGGCTGAAAACAGCACACACACACGCTGACAAACTCTTTGCACAGTCGCCAGAGCACAGGGCTGAGAATTCAAACTTACACACATACACACACACACAAACCTGTTGCACAGTTGCCAGGCCACAGGGTTGAGAACAGCACACACTCAGACACACAGACAAACGGGTTGCACAGTGGCCAGGGCACAGGGCTGAAATCAGCACACAAACACCGGTTACACTGTCACTAAGGCACAGGACTGAAAACAGCACCAACACACACACACATATACACTCACACACATACACACACAACCTCTTGCAAAGTCGTCAGTGCCCAGGGCTGAGAACGGAACACACACACACACACACACACACACACACACACATAAACCAGTTTCACAGTCGCCAGGGCACAGTGCTGAGAACAGCACATACACACACACACACATACGAACACAAACTGCTTGCATAATTGCCAGGGCAAAGGGCTGAGAATGGCACACAAAAACACACACACACACAAATGAACAAACCATTGCACATTCGCCAGGGCACAGGGCTGAAAATGGCACACACACACACACTCACAACCCGGTTGCACTGTCACCAGGCCACGGGTCTGAGAACAGCACACACACACACACACACACACACACACACACACACACATACACACAAACCGCCTGCACAGTCACCACGGCACAGGGTTGAGAACGGCATACACACACTCACACACACACATAAACATACATATAAACTTCTTGCACAGTTGCCAGGGCACAGGGCTGAGAACAGCTGTAACACACACACACATACACACAAACTGGTTGTACAGTCGCCAGGGTACACGGCTGAGAACAGCACACAGACACACACAAAAACACACATGAACAAACCGGTTGCACAGTCGCCAGGGCACAGGGCTGAAAAGAGCACACACTTACACACACTCACACACACAAACGGTTACACAGTCGCCAGGACACAGAGATGAGAATCGCGTGCACACACACACACACAAACAAACCAGTTGCACAGTCGGAAGGGCACATGGCTGAAATCAGCACACACACAGACACACACACACACCGGTTCCCCAGTTGACAGGACACAAGGCTCAGGATGGCACACACACCTACACACACATATACACAAACTGGTTGAACAATCACCAGGGTAAAGTGTTGAGAACAGCACACACACAC
>NC_082638.1:20585000-20637500 GCF_002263795.3 Bos taurus
AGGCTCAGGATGGCACACACATCTACACACACATATACACAAACTGGTTGAACAATCGCCAGGGCAATGGGTTGAGAACAGCACACACACACACACACACACACACACAGGCATACAGATACTGGTTGCACAATCGCCAGGGCACAGGGCTGAGAACAGCAACACACACACACACACACACATGAACACAAACCAGTATCAGAGTCGCCAGGGCACAGTGCTGATAACAGCACACACACTCAAGCCGGTTTCACAGTTCCCAGACCACAGGGCTGAGATCAGCACTCCCCCCCACACACAAACACACAAACCTGTACACATTCGCCAGCGTACAGGGCTGAGAACAGCACATACACACACATACACACACACACAAAAGCCGGTTGTACAGTCGCCAGGGCACAGGGCTGAGCATGGCACACACACAGACCAACACACACACAAAGAAACCAGTTTCAGAGTTGCCAGGGCAGAGGGCTGGGAACAGCACACACACACACACATACACACACACACACACACACCGGTTGCACAGTCGCCTGGGCACAGAGCTGAAAATGGCACACACACACACACACACACACACACACACACCAGTTACACTGTCACTAAGGCACAGGGCTAAAAACAGCACACACACACACACACACATATACACTCACATACATACACACACAAACCGCTTGCACTGTCGCCAAGGCACATGGCTGAGAATGGCACACACACACACGCACACACACACACAGAGCAGTTTCACAGTCGCCGGGGCACAGGGCTGAGAAGAACACATACATACACACATACACACACAAACTGCTTGCACAGTCGTCATGGCTCAGGGCTGTGAATGGCACACACAAACACTGACACACACACACACACGAACAAACCATTGCCCAATCACCAGGGCACAGGGCTGAGAATTCAAACTTACACACACACACACAAACCTGATGCACAGTCGCCAGGGCACAGGGCTGAGAACAGCACACACACACACCCACACATACACAGAAAAACCCCTTGCACAGTCGCTAGGGCACAGGGCTGAGAACGGCGCACACACAAACACACACACAAATAAAGACACACAATCCGGTTTCACAGTCGCCAGAGCACAGGGCTGAGAACAGCACACATACACACACACAAACACAAACTGGTTGTGCAGTCATCAGTACACATTGCTGAGAACGGCACACACACACACACTAACACACATACACCTAAATCGGTTGCACATTCACCAGGGCACAGGACCGTGAACAGCAGACACAGAAACACACACACACACAAACAGGTTGCAAAGTAGCTAGGGCACAGGGCTGAGAACAGAACACACACACACACAAACCAATTTTCCAGTCACCAGAGCACGGGGCAGAGAACAGCACACACACACACACACACACATACACACTAAAGGGTTGCAAAGTTGCCAGGGCACAGGTCTGAGAATGGCACACACACACACACACACACACGAACGCACACATACAGGTTGCACAGTCTCCAGGACACAGGGCTGATAATTCACACACACACACACACACACAAACACACAAAGCGGCTGTACAGTCGCCAACACAAAGGACTCAAAACAGCTCTAACAAACACACACACACATATACATAAATCGGTGTCACAGTCACCAGAGCACAAGCCTGAGCACAGCACACACACACATACGCACACACACAAACTAGTTGCACAGTCTCCAGGGAACAGGGCTGATAACAGCACATGCACACACACACACATACACACACACATACACACCAACCGGTTGCACAGTCGCCAAGGGACAGGGCTGAGACCACAGACACAGACACACACACACACACACACACATAAACAAAAACCGGTTTCACAGTCGACAGGAAACAGGGCTCAGAACAAAACACACACACGCACACACACAAATTAATTGCACAGTCGCCAGGGCACAGGACTGAGAACAGCACACAAACACACACAGGGACACATAAACGGGTTGCACAGTATCCAGGACGCAGGTCTGAGAATGAAACACACACACACACAAAGCGGCTGCACAGTCGCCAAGGCAAAGGGCTCAAAACAGTTCTAACACACACACACACACACATATACATAAATCGATTTCACAATCACCAGAGCACAAGCCTGAGCACAGCACACACACACATACGCACACACACAAACTAGTTTCACAGTCGCCAGGGCACAGGGCTGAAAACAGCACATGCACACACACACACATACACACACACATACACACCAACCGGTTGCACAGTCGCCAAGGGACAGGGCTGAGACCACAGACACAGACACACACACACACATAAACAAAAACCGGTTTCACAGTCGACAGGAAACAGGGCTCAGAACAAAACACACACACGCACACACACAAATTAATTGCACAGTCGCCAGGGCACAGGACTGAGAACAGCACACAAACACACACAGGGACACACAAACGGGTTGCACAGTCCAGGACGCAGGTCTGAGAATGAAACACACACACACACATACACAAACACATAAACCGGTTGCGCACGCACCAAGGCACAGGGCTCAGAACAGCTCGAACACACACACACAGACACACACAAACCTTTGCACAGTCGCCAGGCATAGGACTGAGAACAGCACACACACACACACAAACCTGTTGAACTGTCGCCTGGGCACAGGGCAGTGAACAGAACAAACACACACACAAACACCCAAACCGGTTACACAGTTTCCAGGGCACAGGGCTGAGAATAGCACAAACACACACATACACATACACAAACTGGTTTCATAGTCGCCAGGGCACGGGGCTGAAAATGGCACACACACACACACAAATACACACAAACCTATTGCACAGTCACCAGGTCACAGGTCTTAGAACAGGACACATACACACAGATACACACACAATCAGGTTGCACAGTCGCCAGGGCAAAGGGATGAGAAAAGCACACACACACACACACACACAGAAACATTCACACAAACCGGTTGCACAGTTGCCAGGGGACAGGGTTAAGAACAGCTCTAACACACACACACACAGACACACACACACACACACATGCAAACTGATTGCACAGTCTCCAGGGTACAGCGCTGAGAACAGAACACACATACACACACACACACACACACATAAACCAGTTTCACAGTCGCCAGAGCACAAACCTGAGGACAACACAGACACACACACGCACAAACACAAATGAGTTGCATGATCGCCAGCACACAGGGCTGAGAACAGCACACACACACACACACACACACACACAAAACCAGTTGCACAATTGCCAGGGCTCGGGTCTGAGAATAGCACACACACACACACATATATGCACACAAACACACAAAAAATGGCTGCACAGTCTCCAGGACACAGGGCTGAGAATTCACACACACACCCAAACAAACCTGTTGCACAGTTGCCAGGGCACAGCGCTGAGTATGGCACACACTCACACACACAGACAAACCGGTTGAACCGTTACCAGAGCACAGGGCTGAGCACAGCACACACATACTCACACACCGGTTGCACAGTCACCAGGCACAGGGCTAAGAACGGCACACAGTCACACACAAACACACACACAAACCGGTTGCACTGTCACCAGGGCACAGGGCAGAGAACAGCACACACACACAAAAACACAGAAAGACACACATACAAAAAAACGGTTTGCACAGTCGCCAGGGCACACGGCTGAGAACAGCACACACACACACACACACATATACACTAAAGGGTTGCAAAGTTGCCAGGGCACAGGTCTGAGAATGGCACACACACACACACACACACACACACACACACACACACACACACTTACAGGTTGCAGAGACTCCAGGACACAGTGCTGATAATTCACACACACACACACACACACACACACACACACACACACAAAGCGGCTGCACAGTCGCCAAGGCAAAGGGCTCAAAACAGTTCTAACACACACACACACACACATATACATAAATCGATTTCACAATCACCAGAGCACAAGTTGAGCACAGCACACACACACACGCACACACACAAACTAGTTTCACAGTCGCCAGGGCACAGGGCTCAAAACAGTTCTAACACACACACACACACACATATACATAAATCGATTTCACAATCAACAGAGCACAAGTTGAGCACAGCACACACACACACGCACACACACAAACTAGTTTCACAGTCGCCAGGGCACAGGGCTGAAAACAGCACACACACACGCTGACAAACTGGTTGCACAGTTGCCAGAGCACAGGGCTGAGAATTCAAACTTACACACATACACACACACACAAACCTGTTGCACAGTTGCCAGGCCACAGGGTTGAGAACAGCACACACTCAGACACACAGACAAACGGGTTGCACAGTGGCCAGGGCACAGGGCTGAAATCAGCACACAAACACCGGTTACACTGTCACTAAGGCACAGGACTGAAAACAGCACCAACACACACACACATATACACTCACACACATACACACACAACCTCTTGCAAAGTCGTCAGTGCCCAGGGCTGAGAACGGAACACACACACACACACACACACACACACACACACACACACACACACATAAACCAGTTTCACAGTCACCAGGGCACAGTGCTGAGAACAGCACATACACACACACACACATACGAACACAAACTGCTTGCATAATTGCCAGGGCAAAGGGCTGAGAATGGCACACACACACACACACACACACGAACGCACACATACAGGTTGCACAGTCTCCAGGACACAGGGTGATAATTCACACACACACACACACACAAACACACAAAGCGGCTGTACAGTCGCCAAGACAAAGGACTCAAAACAGCTCTAACAAACACACACACACATATACATAAATCGGTGTCACAGTCACCAGAGCACAAGCCTGAGCACAGCACACACACACATACGCACACACACAAACTAGTTGCACAGTCTCCAGGGAACAGGGCTGATAACAGCACATGCACACACACACACATACACACACACATACACACCAACCGGTTGCACAGTCGCCAAGGGACAGGGCTGAGACCACAGACACAGACACACACACACACATAAACAAAAACCGGTTTCACAGTCGACAGGAAACAGGGCTCAGAACAAAACACACACACGCACACACACAAATTAATTGCACAGTCGCCAGGGCACAGGACTGAGAACAGCACACAAACACACACAGGGACACACAAACGGGTTGCACAGTCCAGGACGCAGGTCTGAGAATGAAACACACACACACACATACACAAACACATAAACCGGTTGCGCACGCACCAAGGCACAGGGCTCAGAACAGCTCGAACACACACACACAGACACACACAAACCTTTGCACAGTCGCCAGGCATAGGACTGAGAACAGCACACACACACACACAAACCTGTTGAACTGTCGCCTGGGCACAGGGCAGTGAACAGAACAAACACACACACAAACACCCAAACCGGTTACACAGTTTCCAGGGCACAGGGCTGAGAATAGCACAAACACACACATACACATACACAAACTGGTTTCATAGTCGCCAGGGCACGGGGCTGAAAATGGCACACACACACACACAAATACACACAAACCTATTGCACAGTCACCAGGTCACAGGTCTTAGAACAGGACACATACACACAGATACACACACAATCAGGTTGCACAGTCGCCAGGGCAAAGGGATGAGAAAAGCACACACACACACACACACACACAGAAACATTCACACAAACCGGTTGCACAGTTGCCAGGGGACAGGGTTAAGAACAGCTCTAACACACACACACACAGACACACACACACACACACATGCAAACTGATTGCACAGTCTCCAGGGTACAGCGCTGAGAACAGAACACACATACACACACACACACACACACATAAACCAGTTTCACAGTCGCCAGAGCACAAACCTGAGGACAACACAGACACACACACGCACAAACACAAATGAGTTGCATGATCGCCAGCACACAGGGCTGAGAACAGCACACACACACACACACACACACACACACAAAACCAGTTGCACAATTGCCAGGGCTCGGGTCTGAGAATAGCACACACACACACACATATATGCACACAAACACACAAAAAATGCCTGCACAGTCTCCAGGACACAGGGCTGAGAATTCACACACACACCCAAACAAACCTGTTGCACAGTTGCCAGGGCACAGCGCTGAGTATGGCACACACTCACACACACAGACAAACCGGTTGAACCGTTACCAGAGCACAGGGCTGAGCACAGCACACACATACTCACACACCGGTTGCACAGTCACCAGGCACAGGGCTAAGAACGGCACACAGTCACACACAAACACACACACAAACCGGTTGCACTGTCACCAGGGCACAGGGCAGAGAACAGCACACACACACAAAAACACAGAAAGACACACATACAAAAAAACGGTTTGCACAGTCGCCAGGGCACACGGCTGAGAACAGCACACACACACACACACACACATATACACTAAAGGGTTGCAAAGTTGCCAGGGCAAAGGTCTGAGAATGGCACACACACACACACACACACACACACACACACACACATGCACACACACTTACAGGTTGCAGAGACTCCAGGACACAGTGCTGATAATTCACACACACACACACACACACACACACACACAAAGCGGCTGCACAGTCGCCAAGGCAAAGGGCTCAAAACAGTTCTAACACACACACACACACACATATACATAAATCGATTTCACAATCACCAGAGCACAAGCCTGAGCACAGCACACACACACACGCACACACACAAACTAGTTTCACAGTCGCCAGGGCACAGGGCTGAAAACAGCACACACACACGCTGACAAACTGGTTGCACAGTCGCCAGAGCACAGGGCTGAGAATTCAAACTTACACACATACACACACACACAAACCTGTTGCACAGTTGCCAGGCCACAGGGTTGAGAACAGCACACACTCAGACACACAGACAAACGGGTTGCACAGTGGCCAGGGCACAGGGCTGAAATCAGCACACAAACACCGGTTACACTGTCACTAAGGCACAGGACTGAAAACAGCACCAACACACACACACATATACACTCACACACATACACACACAACCTCTTGCAAAGTCGTCAGTGCCCAGGGCTGAGAACGGAACACACACACACACACACACACACACACACACATAAACCAGTTTCACAGTCGCCAGGGCACAGTGCTGAGAACAGCACATACACACACACACACATACGAACACAAACTGCTTGCATAATTGCCAGGGCAAAGGGCTGAGAATGGCACACACACACACACACACACACGAACGCACACATACAGGTTGCACAGTCTCCAGGACACAGGGTGATAATTCACACACACACACACACACAAACACACAAAGCGGCTGTACAGTCGCCAAGACAAAGGACTCAAAACAGCTCTAACAAACACACACACACATATACATAAATCGGTGTCACAGTCACCAGAGCACAAGCCTGAGCACAGCACACACACACATACGCACACACACAAACTAGTTGCACAGTCTCCAGGGAACAGGGCTGATAACAGCACATGCACACACACACACATACACACACACATACACACCAACCGGTTGCACAGTCGCCAAGGGACAGGGCTGAGACCACAGACACAGACACACACACACACATAAACAAAAACCGGTTTCACAGTCGACAGGAAACAGGGCTCAGAACAAAACACACACACGCACACACACAAATTAATTGCACAGTCGCCAGGGCACAGGACTGAGAACAGCACACAAACACACACAGGGACACACAAACGGGTTGCACAGTATCCAGGACGCAGGTCTGAGAATGAAACACACACACACACATACACAAACACATAAACCGGTTGCGCACACACCAAGGCACAGGGCTCAGAACAGCTCGAACACACACACACAGACACACACAAACCTTTGCACAGTCGCCAGGCTTAGGACTGAGAACAGCACACACACACACACAAACCTGTTGAACTGTCGCCTGGGCACAGGGCAGTGAACAGAACAAACACACACACAAACACCCAAACCGGTTACACAGTTTCCAGGGCACAGGGCTGAGAATAGCACAAACACACACATACACATACACAAACTGGTTTCATAGTCGCCAGGGCACGGGGCTGAAAATGGCACACACACACACACACAAATACACACAAACCTATTGCACAGTCACCAGGTCACAGGTCTTAGAACAGGACACATACACACAGATACACACACAATCAGGTTGCACAGTCGCCAGGGCAAAGGGATGAGAAAAGCACACACACACACACACACACAGAAACATTCACACAAACCGGTTGCACAGTTGCCAGGGGACAGGGTTAAGAACAGCTCTAACACACACACACACAGACACACACACACACACACATGCAAACTGATTGCACAGTCTCCAGGGTACAGCGCTGAGAACAGAACACACATACACACACACACACACACACATAAACCGGTTTCACAGTCGCCAGAGCACAAGCCTGAGGACAACACAGACACACACACGCACAAACACAAATGAGTTGCATGATCACCAGCGCACAGGGCTGAGAACAGCACACACACACACACACACACACACAAAACCAGTTGCACAATTGCCAGGGCTCGGGTCTGAGAATAGCACACACACACACACATATATGCACACAAACACACAAAAAATGCCTGCACAGTCTCCAGGACACAGGGCTGAGAATTCACACACACACCCAAACAAACCTGTTGCACAGTTGCCAGGGCACAGCGCTGAGTATGGCACACACTCACACACACAGACAAACCGGTTGAACCGTTACCAGAGCACAGGGCTGAGCACAGCACACACATACTCACACACCGGTTGCACAGTCACCAGGCACAGGGCTAAGAACGGCACACAGTCACACACAAACACACACACAAACCGGTTGCACTGTCACCAGGGCACAGGGCAGAGAACAGCACACACACACAAAAACACAGAAAGACACACATACAAAAAAACGGGTTGCACAGTCGCCAGGGCACACGGCTTAGAACAGCACACACACACACACACATACACACTAAAGGGTTGCAAAGTTGCCAGGGCACAGGTCTGAGAATGGCACACACACACACACACACACACACACACACACATGCACACACACTTACAGGTTGCAGAGACTCCAGGACACAGTGCTGATAATTCACACACACACACACACACACACACACACACACACACACAAAGCGGCTGCACAGTCGCCAAGGCAAAGGGCTCAAAACAGTTCTAACACACACACACACACATATACATAAATTGATTTCACAATCACCAGAGCACAAGCCTGAGCACAGCACACACACACACGCACACACACAAACTAGTTTCACAGTCGCCAGGGCACAGGGCTGAAAACAGCACACACACACGCTGACAAACTGGTTGCACAGTCGCCAGAGCACAGGGCTGAGAATTCAAACTTACACACATACACACACACACAAACCTGTTGCACAGTTGCCAGGCCACAGGGTTGAGAACAGCACACACTCAGACACACAGACAAACGGGTTGCACAGCGGCCAGGGCACAGGGCTGAAATCAGCACACAAACACCGGTTACACTGTCACTAAGGCACAGGACTGAAAACAGCACCAACACACACACACATATACACTCACACACATACACACACAACCTCTTGCAAAGTCGTCAGTGCCCAGGGCTGAGAACGGAACACACACACACACACACACACACACACACACATAAACCAGTTTCACAGTCGCCAGGGCACAGTGCTGAGAACAGCACATACACACACACACACATACGAACACAAACTGCTTGCATAATTGCCAGGGCAAAGGGCTGAGAATGGCACACAAAAACACACACACACACAAATGAACAAACCATTGCACAGTCGCCAGGGCACAGGGCTGAAAATGGCACACACACACACTCACAACCCGGTTGCACTGTCACCAGGCCACGGGTCTGAGAACAGCACACACACACACACACACACACACACACACACACACAAACCGCCTGCACAGTCACCACGGCACAGGGTTGAGAACGGCATACACACACTCACACACACACATAAACATACATATAAACTTCTTGCACAGTTGCCAGGGCACAGGGCTCAGAACAGCTGTAACACACACACATACACACAAACTGGTTGTAGAGTCGCCAGGGTACACGGCTGAGAACAGCACACAGACACACACAAAAACACACATGAACAAACCGGTTGCACAGTCGCCAGGGCACAGGGCTGAAAAGAGCACACACTTACACACACTCACACACACAAACGGTTACACAGTCGCCAGGACACAGAGATGAGAATCGCGTGCACACACACACACACAAACAAACCAGTTGCACAGTCGGAAGGGCACATGGCTGAAATCAGCACACACACAGACACACACACACACCGGTTCCCCAGTTGACAGGACACAAGGCTCAGGATGGCACACACACCTACACACACATATACACAAACTGGTTGAACAATCGCCAGCGCAAAGTGTTGAGAACAGCACACACACACACACACACACACACAAACAGGCGTACAGATACTGGTTGCACAATCGCCAGGGCACAGGGCTGAGAACAGCACACACACACACACGCACCACACACATACCTGTTGCACAGTTGCCAGGGCACAGGGCTGAGAACGGCACACACACACACCAGTTACACTGTCACTAAGACACAGGGCTAAAAACAGCACAAACACACACACACATATACACTCACATACATACACACACAAACCACTTGCACAGTCGCCCGGGCATATGGCTGAGAATGGCACACACACACACACACACACACACACACACACACACACACACACCAATTTCACAGTCGCCCGGGCACAGGGCTGAGAAGAACACATACATAGACACATACACACACAAACTGTTGCACAGTAGTCAGGGCTCAGGGCTGTGAATGGCACACACAAACACTGACACACACAGACACACACGAACAAACCATTGCACATCAGCACACACAGGGCTGAAAATTCAAACTTACACACACACACCCAAACCTGATGCACAGTCGCCAGGGCACAGGACTGCGAACAGCACACACACACACACATACACAGAAAATCCGCTTGCACATTCGCTAGGGCACAGGGCTGAGAACAGCACACACACGCACACACACATACACGCACGCACACATAAACCGGTTGCAGAATCGCCAGGGTACAGGGCTGAGAACTGAACACACACACAGACACAAACCGGTTTTACAGTCGCCAGAGCACAAGCCTGAGAAAAACACAGACACAAACACGCACACACACAAATTAGTTGCACAGTTGCCAGGGAACAGGGCGGAGTATGGCACACACACACACCCAACCACACACACGCAAACACACAAATGAACAAACCATTGCACAGTCGCCAGGGCACAGGGCTGAAAATGGCACACACACACACTCACAAACCAGTTGCACTGTCACCAGGCCACGGTACTGAGAACAGCACACACACACACACACACACACACACACACACACACACAAAAACCGCTTGCACAGTCACCACGGCACAGGGTTGAGAACGGCATACACACACTCACACACACACATAAACATACATATAAACTTGTTGCACAGTAGCCAGGGCACAGGGCTCAGAACAGCTGTAACAGACACACACACACACACAAACTGGTTGTACAGTCGCCAGGGTACACGGCTGAGAACAGCACACAGACACACACAAAAACACACATGAACAAACCAGTTACATAGTCGCCAGGGAACAGGGCTTAGAACAGCACACACACACACACACACACACACACACACATACCGTTTGCACAGTCGCCAGGGTGCAGCGCTTAGAACTGCACGTACACACACGCACATACACACACAAACCGCTGACACAATCACCAGGGATAAGTCTGAGAATGGCACACACACACACACGAATACCCGCTTTCACAGTCGCTAGCACAGGGCTGAGAATGGCACACATACACACTCACACACACACATACACAAACACATAAACCGGTTGCGCACTAGCCAAGGCACAGGGCTCAGAACAGCTCGAACACACACACACACACACACACATACCAGTTGAACAGTCTCCAGGGCACAGGGCTGAGAATTCAAACTTACACTCGACAAAACCAAACCTCTTGCACAGTTGCCAGTGCACAGGCATGAGAAAAGCACCCACTCACATACACAGACAAACCGCTTGCACAGTCAACAGGGCACAGGGCTGAGAAGAGCACACACACACACACACACACACACACACCATTTACACAGTCACTAAGGCACAGGGCTGAAAACAGGACAAACCACACACACAAATATACACTCACACACACACACAAACCACTTGCACAGTCACCAAGGCACAGGGCTGAAACTGGCACACACACACACACACACACACACACACACACACACACAAACCGGTTTCTCAGTCGCCAGGGCACAGGGCTGAGAACAGCATATACACACACAGACAGATGCACACACAGACACATACACACACAGACACATGCACACACAAACTGCTTGCACAGTCGCCAGGGCACATGGCTGTGAATGGCACACACAAACACACACACACATACAAACCAGTTTCACAGATGCCAGGGCACAGGGCTGAGAACAGCACATACACACACACACACACACACACACACACACAGAAACATACGCAAACAATCTGCTTGCACAGTCGGCAGGGAACAGGGCTGTGAATTGCACACACAAATACACACACACACACACACACACGACAAATCATTGCACAGTCGCCAGGGCACAGGGCTGAGAATGGCACACACACACACACAGACACACACACACACCAACCGGTTGCACAGTCTCTAGGAAACAGGGCTGAAAAGAGCACACACTTACACACACTCACACACACAAACGGTTACACAGTCGCCAGGACACAGAGATGAGAATCGCGTGCACACACACACACACAAACAAACCAGTTGCACAGTCGGAAGGGCACATGGCAGAAATCAGCACACACACAGACACACACACACACACCGGTTCCCCAGTTGCCAGGGCACAAGGCTCAGGATGGCACACACATCTACACACACATATACACAAACTGGTTGAACAATCGCCAGGGCAATGGGTTGAGAACAGCGCACACACACACACACACACACACACACACACAGGCATACAGATACTGGTTGCACAATCGCCAGGGCACAGGGCTGAGAACAGCAACACACACACACACACACACATGAACACAAACCAGTATCAGAGTCGCCAGGGCACAGTGCTGATAACAGCACACACACTCAAGCCGGTTTCACAGTTCCCAGACCACAGGGCTGAGATCAGCACTCCCCCCCACACACAAACACACAAACCTGTACACATTCGCCAGCGTACAGGGCTGAGAACAGCACATACACACACATACACACACACAAAAGCCGGTTGTACAGTCGCCAGGGCACAGGGCTGAGCATGGCACACACACAGACCAACACACACACAAAGAAACCAGTTTCAGAGTTGCCAGGGCAGAGGGCTGGGAACAGCACACACACACACACATACACACACACACACACACACACCGGTTGCACAGTCGCCTGGGCACAGAGCTGAAAATGGCACACACACACACACACACACACACACACACACACACACACACACCAGTTACACTGTCACTAAGGCACAGGGCTAAAAACAGCACACACACACACACACACATATACACTCACATACATACACACACAAACCGCTTGCACTGTCGCCAAGGCACATGGCTGAGAATGGCACACACACACACGCACACACACACACAGAGCAGTTTCACAGTCGCCGGGGCACAGGGCTGAGAAGAACACATACATACACACATACACACACAAACTGCTTGCACAGTCGTCATGGCTCAGGGCTGTGAATGGCACACACAAACACTGACACACACACACACACGAACAAACCATTGCCCAATCACCAGGGCACAGGGCTGAGAATTCAAACTTACACACACACACACAAACCTGATGCACAGTCGCCAGGGCACAGGGCTGAGAACAGCACACACACACACCCACACATACACAGAAAAACCCCTTGCACAGTCGCTAGGGCACAGGGCTGAGAACGGCGCACACACAAACACACACACAAATAAAGACACACAATCCGGTTTCACAGTCGCCAGAGCACAGGGCTGAGAACAGCACACATACACACACACAAACACAAACTGGTTGTGCAGTCATCAGTACACATTGCTGAGAACGGCACACACACACACACACTAACACACATACACCTAAATCGGTTGCACATTCACCAGGGCACAGGACCGTGAACAGCAGACACAGAAACACACACACACACAAACAGGTTGCAAAGTAGCTAGGGCACAGGGCTGAGAACAGAACACACACACACACAAACCAATTTCCCAGTCACCAGAGCACGGGGCAGAGAACAGCACACACACACACACACACACATACACACTAAAGGGTTGCAAAGTTGCCAGGGCACAGGTCTGAGAATGGCACACACACACACACACGAACACACACATACAGGTTGCACAGTCTCCAGGACACAGGGCTGATAATTCACACACACACACACACACACAAACACACAAAGCGGCTGTACAGTCGCCAAGACAAAGGACTCAAAACAGCTCTAACAAACACACACACACATATACATAAATCGGTGTCACAGTCACCAGAGCACAAGCCTGAGCACAGCACACACACACACACGCACACACACAAACTAGTTGCACAGTCTCCAGGGAACAGGGCTGATAACAGCACATGCACACACACACACATACACACACACATACACACCAACCGGTTGCACAGTCGCCAAGGGACAGGGCTGAGACCACAGACACAGACACACACACACACATAAACAAAAACCGGTTTCACAGTCGACAGGAAACAGGGCTCAGAACAAAACACACACACGCACACACACAAATTAATTGCACAGTCGCCAGGGCACAGGACTGAGAACAGCACACAAACACACACAGGGACACATAAACGGGTTGCACAGTATCCAGGACGCAGGTCTGAGAATGAAACACACACACACACATACACAAACACATAAACCGGTTGCGCACGCACCAAGGCACAGGGCTCAGAACAGCTCGAACACACACACACAGACACACACAAACCTTTGCACAGTCGCCAGGCATAGGACTGAGAACAGCACACACACACACACAAACCTGTTGAACTGTCGCCTGGGCACAGGGCAGTGAACAGAACAAACACACACACAAACCCCCAAACCGGTTACACAGTTTCCAGGGCACAGGGCTGAGAATAGCACAAACACACACATACACATACACAAACTGGTTTCATAGTCGCCAGGGCACGGGGCTGAAAATGGCACACACACACACACAAATACACACAAACCTATTGCACAGTCACCAGGTCACAGGTCTTAGAACAGGACACATACACACAGATACACACACAATCAGGTTGCACAGTCGCCAGGGCAAAGGGATGAGAAAAGCACACACACACACACACACACACAGAAACATTCACACAAACCGGTTGCACAGTTGCCAGGGGACAGGGTTAAGAACAGCTCTAATACACACACACACAGACACACACACACACACACATGCAAACTGATTGCACAGTCTCCAGGGTACAGCGCTGAGAACAGAACACACATACACACACACACACACACACATAAACCGGTTTCACAGTCGCCAGAGCACAAGCCTGAGGACAACACAGACACACACACGCACAAACACAAATGAGTTGCATGATCGCCAGCACACAGGGCTGAGAACAGCACACACACACACACACACACACACACAAAACCAGTTGCACAATTGCCAGGGCTCGGGTCTGAGAATAGCACACACACACACACATATATGCACACAAACACACAAAAAATGCCTGCACAGTCTCCAGGACACAGGGCTGAGAATTCACACACACACCCAAACAAACCTGTTGCACAGTTGCCAGGGCACAGCGCTGAGTATGGCACACACTCACACACACAGACAAACCGGTTGAACCGTTACCAGAGCACAGGGCTGAGCACAGCACACACATACTCACACACCGGTTGCACAGTCACCAGGCACAGGGCTAAGAACGGCACACAGTCACACACAAACACACACACAAACCGGTTGCACTGTCACCAGGGCACAGGGCAGAGAACAGCACACACACACAAAAACACAGAAAGACACACATACAAAAAAACGGTTTGCACAGTCGCCAGGGCACACGGCTGAGAACAGCACACACACACACACACACATATACACTAAAGGGTTGCAAAGTTGCCAGGGCACAGGTCTGAGAATGGCACACACACACACACACACACACACACACACACACACACATGCACACACACTTACAGGTTGCAGAGACTCCAGGACACAGTGCTGATAATTCACACACACACACACACACACACACACACACACAAAGCGGCTGCACAGTCGCCAAGGCAAAGGGCTCAAAACAGTTCTAACACACACACACACACACATATACATAAATCGATTTCACAATCACCAGAGCACAAGCCTGAGCACAGCACACACACACACGCACACACACAAACTAGTTTCACAGTCGCCAGGGCACAGGGCTGAAAACAGCACACACACACGCTGACAAACTGGTTGCACAGTCGCCAGAGCACAGGGCTGAGAATTCAAACTTACACACATACACACACACACAAACCTGTTGCACAGTTGCCAGGCCACAGGGTTGAGAACAGCACACACTCAGACACACAGACAAACGGGTTGCACAGTGGCCAGGGCACAGGGCTGAAATCAGCACACAAACACCGGTTACACTGTCACTAAGGCACAGGACTGAAAACAGCACCAACACACACACACATATACACTCACACACATACACACACAACCTCTTGCAAAGTCGTCAGTGCCCAGGGCTGAGAACGGAACACACACACACACACACACACACACACACACACACACACATAAACCAGTTTCACAGTCGCCAGGGCACAGTGCTGAGAACAGCACATACACACACACACACATACGAACACAAACTGCTTGCATAATTGCCAGGGCAAAGGGCTGAGAATGGCACACACACACACACACACACACGAACGCACACATACAGGTTGCACAGTCTCCAGGACACAGGGTGATAATTCACACACACACACACACACAAACACACAAAGCGGCTGTACAGTCGCCAAGACAAAGGACTCAAAACAGCTCTAACAAACACACACACACATATACATAAATCGGTGTCACAGTCACCAGAGCACAAGCCTGAGCACAGCACACACACACATACGCACACACACAAACTAGTTGCACAGTCTCCAGGGAACAGGGCTGATAACAGCACATGCACACACACACACATACACACACACATACACACCAACCGGTTGCACAGTCGCCAAGGGACAGGGCTGAGACCACAGACACAGACACACACACACACATAAACAAAAACCGGTTTCACAGTCGACAGGAAACAGGGCTCAGAACAAAACACACACACGCACACACACAAATTAATTGCACAGTCGCCAGGGCACAGGACTGAGAACAGCACACAAACACACACAGGGACACACAAACGGGTTGCACAGTATCCAGGACGCAGGTCTGAGAATGAAACACACACACACACATACACAAACACATAAACCGGTTGCGCACACACCAAGGCACAGGGCTCAGAACAGCTCGAACACACACACACAGACACACACAAACCTTTGCACAGTCGCCAGGCTTAGGACTGAGAACAGCACACACACACACACAAACCTGTTGAACTGTCGCCTGGGCACAGGGCAGTGAACAGAACAAACACACACACAAACACCCAAACCGGTTACACAGTTTCCAGGGCACAGGGCTGAGAATAGCACAAACACACACATACACATACACAAACTGGTTTCATAGTCGCCAGGGCACGGGGCTGAAAATGGCACACACACACACACACAAATACACACAAACCTATTGCACAGTCACCAGGTCACAGGTCTTAGAACAGGACACATACACACAGATACACACACAATCAGGTTGCACAGTCGCCAGGGCAAAGGGATGAGAAAAGCACACACACACACACACACACAGAAACATTCACACAAACCGGTTGCACAGTTGCCAGGGGACAGGGTTAAGAACAGCTCTAACACACACACACACAGACACACACACACACACACATGCAAACTGATTGCACAGTCTCCAGGGTACAGCGCTGAGAACAGAACACACATACACACACACACACACACACATAAACCGGTTTCACAGTCGCCAGAGCACAAGCCTGAGGACAACACAGACACACACACGCACAAACACAAATGAGTTGCATGATCACCAGCGCACAGGGCTGAGAACAGCACACACACACACACACACACACACAAAACCAGTTGCACAATTGCCAGGGCTCGGGTCTGAGAATAGCACACACACACACACATATATGCACACAAACACACAAAAAATGCCTGCACAGTCTCCAGGACACAGGGCTGAGAATTCACACACACACCCAAACAAACCTGTTGCACAGTTGCCAGGGCACAGCGCTGAGTATGGCACACACTCACACACACAGACAAACCGGTTGAACCGTTACCAGAGCACAGGGCTGAGCACAGCACACACATACTCACACACCGGTTGCACAGTCACCAGGCACAGGGCTAAGAACGGCACACAGTCACACACAAACACACACACAAACCGGTTGCACTGTCACCAGGGCACAGGGCAGAGAACAGCACACACACACAAAAACACAGAAAGACACACATACAAAAAAACGGGTTGCACAGTCGCCAGGGCACACGGCTTAGAACAGCACACACACACACACACATACACACTAAAGGGTTGCAAAGTTGCCAGGGCACAGGTCTGAGAATGGCACACACACACACACACACACACACACACACACATGCACACACACTTACAGGTTGCAGAGACTCCAGGACACAGTGCTGATAATTCACACACACACACACACACACACACACACACACACACACACACACAAAGCGGCTGCACAGTCGCCAAGGCAAAGGGCTCAAAACAGTTCTAACACACACACACACACATATACATAAATTGATTTCACAATCACCAGAGCACAAGCCTGAGCACAGCACACACACACACGCACACACACAAACTAGTTTCACAGTCGCCAGGGCACAGGGCTGAAAACAGCACACACACACGCTGACAAACTGGTTGCACAGTCGCCAGAGCACAGGGCTGAGAATTCAAACTTACACACATACACACACACACAAACCTGTTGCACAGTTGCCAGGCCACAGGGTTGAGAACAGCACACACTCACACACACAGACAAACGGGTTGCACAGTGGCCAGGGCACAGGGCTGAAATCAGCACACAAACACCGGTTACACTGTCACTAAGGCACAGGACTGAAAACAGCACCAACACACACACACATATACACTCACACACATACACACACAACCTCTTGCAAAGTCGTCAGTGCCCAGGGCTGAGAACGGAACACACACACACACACACACACACACACATAAACCAGTTTCACAGTCGCCAGGGCACAGTGCTGAGAACAGCACATACACACACACACACATACGAACACAAACTGCTTGCATAATTGCCAGGGCAAAGGGCTGAGAATGGCACACAAAAACACACACACACACAAATGAACAAACCATTGCACAGTCGCCAGGGCACAGGGCTGAAAATGGCACACACACACACTCACAACCCGGTTGCACTGTCACCAGGCCACGGGTCTGAGAACAGCACACACACACACACACACACACACACACACACACAAACCGCCTGCACAGTCACCACGGCACAGGGTTGAGAACGGCATACACACACTCACACACACACATAAACATACATATAAACTTCTTGCACAGTTGCCAGGGCACAGGGCTCAGAACAGCTGTAACACACACACATACACACAAACTGGTTGTAGAGTCGCCAGGGTACACGGCTGAGAACAGCACACAGACACACACAAAAACACACATGAACAAACCGGTTGCACAGTCGCCAGGGCACAGGGCTGAAAAGAGCACACACTTACACACACTCACACACACAAACGGTTACACAGTCGCCAGGACACAGAGATGAGAATCGCGTGCACACACACACACACAAACAAACCAGTTGCACAGTCGGAAGGGCACATGGCTGAAATCAGCACACACACAGACACACACACACACCGGTTCCCCAGTTGACAGGACACAAGGCTCAGGATGGCACACACACCTACACACACATATACACAAACTGGTTGAACAATCGCCAGCGCAAAGTGTTGAGAACAGCACACACACACACACACACACACACAAACAGGCGTACAGATACTGGTTGCACAATCGCCAGGGCACAGGGCTGAGAACAGCACACACACACACACGCACCACACACATACCTGTTGCACAGTTGCCAGGGCACAGGGCTGAGAACGGCACACACACACACCAGTTACACTGTCATTAAGACACAGGGCTAAAAACAGCACAAAAACACACACACATATACAGTCACATACATACACACACAAACCACTTGCACAGTCGCCCGGGCATATGGCTGAGAATGGCACACACACACACACACACACACACACACACACACACACACACACACACACCAATTTCACAGTCGCCCGGGCACAGGGCTGAGAAGAACACATACATAGACACATACACACACAAACTGCTTGCACAGTAGTCAGGGCTCAGGGCTGTGAATGGCACACACAAACACTGACACACACAGACACACACGAACAAACCATTGCACAGTCAGCACACACAGGGCTGAAAATTCAAACTTACACACACACACCCAAACCTGATGCACAGTCGCCAGGGCACAGGACTGCGAACAGCACACACACACACACATACACAGAAAATCCGCTTGCACATTCGCTAGGGCACAGGGCTGAGAACAGCACACACACGCACACACACACACACGCACGCACACATAAACCGGTTGCAGAATCGCCAGGGTACAGGGCTGAGAACTGAACACACACACAGACACAAACCGGTTTTACAGTCGCCAGAGCACAAGCCTGAGAAAAACACAGACACAAACACGCACACACACAAATTAGTTGCACAGTTGCCAGGGAACAGGGCGGAGTATGGCACACACACACACCCAACCACACACACGCAAACACACAAATGAACAAACCATTGCACAGTCGCCAGGGCACAGGGCTGAAAATGGCACACACACACACTCACAAACCAGTTGCACTGTCACCAGGCCACGGTACTGAGAACAGCACACACACACACACACACACACACACACACACACACACAAAAACCGCTTGCACAGTCACCACGGCACAGGGTTGAGAACGGCATACACACACTCACACACACACATAAACATACATATAAACTTGTTGCACAGTAGCCAGGGCACAGGGCTCAGAACAGCTGTAACAGACACACACACACACACAAACTGGTTGTACAGTCGCCAGGGTACACGGCTGAGAACAGCACACAGACACACACAAAAACACACATGAACAAACCAGTTACATAGTCGCCAGGGAACAGGGCTTAGAACAGCACACACACACACACACACACACACACACACACATACCGTTTGCACAGTCGCCAGGGTGCAGCGCTTAGAACTGCACGTACACACACGCACATACACACACAAACCGCTGACACAATCACCAGGGATAAGTCTGAGAATGGCACACACACACACACGAATACCCGCTTTCACAGTCGCTAGCACAGGGCTGAGAATGGCACACATACACACTCACACACACACATACACAAACACATAAACCGGTTGCGCACTAGCCAAGGCACAGGGCTCAGAACAGCTCGAACACACACACACACACACACACATACCAGTTGAACAGTCTCCAGGGCACAGGGCTGAGAATTCAAACTTACACTCGACAAAACCAAACCTCTTGCACAGTTGCCAGTGCACAGGCATGAGAAAAGCACCCACTCACATACACAGACAAACCGCTTGCACAGTCAACAGGGCACAGGGCTGAGAAGAGCACAAACACACACACACACACACACACCATTTACACAGTCACTAAGGCACAGGGCTGAAAACAGGACAAACCACACACACAAATATACACTCACACACACACACAAACCACTTGCACAGTCACCAAGGCACAGGGCTGAAACTGGCACACACACACACACACACACACACACACACACACACACACACAAACCGGTTTCTCAGTCGCCAGGGCACAGGGCTGAGAACAGCATATACACACACAGACAGATGCACACACAGACACATACACACACAGACACATGCACACACAAACTGCTTGAACAGTCGCCAGGGCACATGGCTGTGAATGGCACACACAAACACACACACACATACAAACCAGTTTCACAGATGCCAGGGCACAGGGCTGAGAACAGCACATACACACACACACACACACACACACACACAGAAACATACGCAAACAATCTGCTTGCACAGTCGGCAGGGAACAGGGCTGTGAATTGCACACACAAATACACACACACACACACACACACGACAAATCATTGCACAGTCGCCAGGGCACAGGGCTGAGAATGGCACACACACACACACAGACACACACACACACCAACCGGTTGCACAGTCTCTAGGAAACAGGGCTGAAAAGAGCACACACTTACACACACTCACACACACAAACGGTTACACAGTCGCCAGGACACAGAGATGAGAATCGCGTGCACACACACACACACAAACAAACCAGTTGCACAGTCGGAAGGGCACATGGCTGAAATCAGCACACACACAGACACACACACACACACCGGTTCCCCAGTTGCCAGGGCACAAGGCTCAGGATGGCACACACATCTACACACACATATACACAAACTGGTTGAACAATCGCCAGGGCAATGGGTTGAGAACAGCGCACACACACACACACACACACACACACACACACAGGCATACAGATACTGGTTGCACAATCGCCAGGGCACAGGGCTGAGAACAGCAACACACACACACACACACACATGAACACAAACCAGTATCAGAGTCGCCAGGGCACAGTGCTGATAACAGCACACACACTCAAGCCGGTTTCACAGTTCCCAGACCACAGGGCTGAGATCAGCACTCCCCCCCACACACAAACACACAAACCTGTACACATTCGCCAGCGTACAGGGCTGAGAACAGCACATACACACACATACACACACACAAAAGCCGGTTGTACAGTCGCCAGGGCACAGGGCTGAGCATGGCACACACACAGACCAACACACACACAAAGAAACCAGTTTCAGAGTTGCCAGGGCAGAGGGCTGGGAACAGCACACACACACACACATACACACACACACACACACACACCGGTTGCACAGTCGCCTGGGCACAGAGCTGAAAATGGCACACACACACACACACACACACACACACACACACACACACACACACACCAGTTACACTGTCACTAAGGCACAGGGCTAAAAACAGCACACACACACACACACACATATACACTCACATACATACACACACAAACCGCTTGCACTGTCGCCAAGGCACATGGCTGAGAATGGCACACACACACACGCACACACACACACAGAGCAGTTTCACAGTCGCCGGGGCACAGGGCTGAGAAGAACACATACATACACACATACACACACAAACTGCTTGCACAGTCGTCATGGCTCAGGGCTGTGAATGGCACACACAAACACTGACACACACACACACACGAACAAACCATTGCCCAATCACCAGGGCACAGGGCTGAGAATTCAAACTTACACACACACACACAAACCTGATGCACAGTCGCCAGGGCACAGGGCTGAGAACGGCGCACACACAAACACACACACAAATAAAGACACACAATCCGGTTTCACAGTCGCCAGAGCACAGGGCTGAGAACAGCACACATACACACACACAAACACAAACTGGTTGTGCAGTCATCAGTACACATTGCTGAGAACGGCACACACACACACACACTAACACACATACACCTAAATCGGTTGCACATTCACCAGGGCACAGGACCGTGAACAGCAGACACAGAAACACACACACACACAAACAGGTTGCAAAGTAGCTAGGGCACAGGGCTGAGAACAGAACACACACACACACAAACCAATTTCCCAGTCACCAGAGCACGGGGCAGAGAACAGCACACACACACACACACACACATACACACTAAAGGGTTGCAAAGTTGCCAGGGCACAGGTCTGAGAATGGCACACACACACACACACGAACACACACATACAGGTTGCACAGTCTCCAGGACACAGGGCTGATAATTCACACACACACACACACACACAAACACACAAAGCGGCTGTACAGTCGCCAAGACAAAGGACTCAAAACAGCTCTAACAAACACACACACACATATACATAAATCGGTGTCACAGTCACCAGAGCACAAGCCTGAGCACAGCACACACACACACACGCACACACACAAACTAGTTGCACAGTCTCCAGGGAACAGGGCTGATAACAGCACATGCACACACACACACATACACACACACATACACACCAACCGGTTGCACAGTCGCCAAGGGACAGGGCTGAGACCACAGACACAGACACACACACACACATAAACAAAAACCGGTTTCACAGTCGACAGGAAACAGGGCTCAGAACAAAACACACACACGCACACACACAAATTAATTGCACAGTCGCCAGGGCACAGGACTGAGAACAGCACACAAACACACACAGGGACACATAAACGGGTTGCACAGTATCCAGGACGCAGGTCTGAGAATGAAACACACACACACACACATACACAAACACATAAACCGGTTGCGCACGCACCAAGGCACAGGGCTCAGAACAGCTCGAACACACACACACAGACACACACAAACCTTTGCACAGTCGCCAGGCATAGGACTGAGAACAGCACACACACACACACACAAACCTGTTGAACTGTCGCCTGGGCACAGGGCAGTGAACAGAACAAACACACACACAAACCCCCAAACCGGTTACACAGTTTCCAGGGCACAGGGCTGAGAATAGCACAAACACACACATACACATACACAAACTGGTTTCATAGTCGCCAGGGCACGGGGCTGAAAATGGCACACACACACACACAAATACACACAAACCTATTGCACAGTCACCAGGTCACAGGTCTTAGAACAGGACACATACACACAGATACACACACAATCAGGTTGCACAGTCGCCAGGGCAAAGGGATGAGAAAAGCACACACACACACACACACACACACAGAAACATTCACACAAACCGGTTGCACAGTTGCCAGGGGACAGGGTTAAGAACAGCTCTAATACACACACACACAGACACACACACACACACACATGCAAACTGATTGCACAGTCTCCAGGGTACAGCGCTGAGAACAGAACACACATACACACACACACACACACACATAAACCGGTTTCACAGTCGCCAGAGCACAAGCCTGAGGACAACACAGACACACACACGCACAAACACAAATGAGTTGCATGATCGCCAGCACACAGGGCTGAGAACAGCACACACACACACACACACACACACACAAAACCAGTTGCACAATTGCCAGGGCTCGGGTCTGAGAATAGCACACACACACACACATATATGCACACAAACACACAAAAAATGCCTGCACAGTCTCCAGGACACAGGGCTGAGAATTCACACACACACCCAAACAAACCTGTTGCACAGTTGCCAGGGCACAGCGCTGAGTATGGCACACACTCACACACACAGACAAACCGGTTGAACCGTTACCAGAGCACAGGGCTGAGCACAGCACACACATACTCACACACCAGTTGCACAGTCACCAGGCACAGGGCTAAGAACGGCACACAGTCACACACAAACACACACACAAACCGGTTGCACTGTCACCAGGGCACAGGGCAGAGAACAGCACACACACACAAAAACACAGAAAGACACACATACAAAAAAACGGTTTGCACAGTCGCCAGGGCACACGGCTGAGAACAGCACACACACACACACACACATATACACTAAAGGGTTGCAAAGTTGCCAGGGCACAGGTCTGAGAATGGCACACACACACACACACACACACACACACACACACACACATGCACACACACTTACAGGTTGCAGAGACTCCAGGACACAGTGCTGATAATTCACACACACACACACACACACACACACACACACAAAGCGGCTGCACAGTCGCCAAGGCAAAGGGCTCAAAACAGTTCTAACACACACACACACACACATATACATAAATCGATTTCACAATCACCAGAGCACAAGCCTGAGCACAGCACACACACACACGCACACACACAAACTAGTTTCACAGTCGCCAGGGCACAGGGCTGAAAACAGCACACACACACGCTGACAAACTGGTTGCACAGTCGCCAGAGCACAGGGCTGAGAATTCAAACTTACACACATACACACACACACAAACCTGTTGCACAGTTGCCAGGCCACAGGGTTGAGAACAGCACACACTCAGACACACAGACAAACGGGTTGCACAGTGGCCAGGGCACAGGGCTGAAATCAGCACACAAACACCGGTTACACTGTCACTAAGGCACAGGACTGAAAACAGCACCAACACACACACACATATACACTCACACACATACACACACAACCTCTTGCAAAGTCGTCAGTGCCCAGGGCTGAGAACGGAACACACACACACACACACACACACACACACACACACACACATAAACCAGTTTCACAGTCGCCAGGGCACAGTGCTGAGAACAGCACATACACACACACACACATACGAACACAAACTGCTTGCATAATTGCCAGGGCAAAGGGCTGAGAATGGCACACACACACACACACACACACGAACGCACACATACAGGTTGCACAGTCTCCAGGACACAGGGTGATAATTCACACACACACACACACACAAACACACAAAGCGGCTGTACAGTCGCCAAGACAAAGGACTCAAAACAGCTCTAACAAACACACACACACATATACATAAATCGGTGTCACAGTCACCAGAGCACAAGCCTGAGCACAGCACACACACACATACGCACACACACAAACTAGTTGCACAGTCTCCAGGGAACAGGGCTGATAACAGCACATGCACACACACACACATACACACACACATACACACCAACCGGTTGCACAGTCGCCAAGGGACAGGGCTGAGACCACAGACACAGACACACAGACACACACACACACATAAACAAAAACCGGTTTCACAGTCGACAGGAAACAGGGCTCAGAACAAAACACACACACGCACACACACAAATTAATTGCACAGTCGCCAGGGCACAGGACTGAGAACAGCACACAAACACACACAGGGACACACAAACGGGTTGCACAGTATCCAGGACGCAGGTCTGAGAATGAAACACACACACACACATACACAAACACATAAACCGGTTGTGCACACACCAAGGCACAGGGCTCAGAACAGCTCGAACACACACACACAGACACACACAAACCTTTGCACAGTCGCCAGGCTTAGGACTGAGAACAGCACACACACACACACAAACCTGTTGAACTGTCGCCTGGGCACAGGGCAGTGAACAGAACAAACACACACACAAACACCCAAACCGGTTACACAGTTTCCAGGGCACAGGGCTGAGAATAGCACAAACACACACATACACATACACAAACTGGTTTCATAGTCGCCAGGGCACGGGGCTGAAAATGGCATACACACACACACACAAATACACACAAACCTATTGCACAGTCACCAGGTCACAGGTCTTAGAACAGGACACATACACACAGATACACACACAATCAGGTTGCACAGTCGCCAGGGCAAAGGGATGAGAAAAGCACACACACACACACACACACACACAGAAACATTCACACAAACCGGTTGCACAGTTGCCAGGGGACAGGGTTAAGAACAGCTCTAACACACACACACACAGACACACACACACACACACATGCAAACTGATTGCACAGTCTCCAGGGTACAGCGCTGAGAACAGAACACACATACACACACACACACACACACACATAAACCGGTTTCACAGTCGCCAGAGCACAAGCCTGAGGACAACACAGACACACACACGCACAAACACAAATGAGTTGCATGATCACCAGCGCACAGGGCTGAGAACAGCACACACACACACACACACACACACAAAACCAGTTGCACAATTGCCAGGGCTCGGGTCTGAGAATAGCACACACACACACACATATATGCACACAAACACACAAAAAATGGCTGCACAGTCTCCAGGACACAGGGCTGAGAATTCACACACACACCCAAACAAACCTGTTGCACAGTTGCCAGGGCACAGCGCTGAGTATGGCACACACTCACACACACAGACAAACCGGTTGAACCGTTACCAGAGCACAGGGCTGAGCACAGCACACACATACTCACACACCGGTTGCACAGTCACCAGGCACAGGGCTAAGAACGGCACACAGTCACACACAAACACACACACAAACCGGTTGCACTGTCACCAGGGCACAGGGCAGAGAACAGCACACACACACAAAAACACAGAAAGACACACATACAAAAAAACGGGTTGCACAGTCGCCAGGGCACACGGCTTAGAACAGCACACACACACACACACATACACACTAAAGGGTTGCAAAGTTGCCAGGGCACAGGTCTGAGAATGGCACACACACACACACACACACACACACACACATGCACACATACTTACAGGTTGCAGAGACTCCAGGACACAGTGCTGATAATTCACACACACACACACACACACACACACACACACACACACAAAGCGGCTGCACAGTCGCCAAGGCAAAGGGCTCAAAACAGTTCTAACACACACACACACACACATATACATAAATTGATTTCACAATCACCAGAGCACAAGCCTGAGCACAGCACACACACACACGCACACACACAAACGAGTTTCACAGTCGCCAGGGCACAGGGCTGAAAACAGCACACACACACGCTGACAAACTGGTTGCACAGTCGCCAGAGCACAGGGCTGAGAATTCAAACTTACACACATACACACACACACAAACCTGTTGCACAGTTGCCAGGCCACAGGGTTGAGAACAGCACACACTCAGACACACAGACAAACGGGTTGCACAGTGGCCAGGGCACAGGGCTGAAATCAGCACACAAACACCGGTTACACTGTCACTAAGGCACAGGACTGAAAACAGCACCAACACACACACACATATACACTCACACACATACACACACAACCTCTTGCAAAGTCGTCAGTGCCCAGGGCTGAGAACGGAACACACACACACACACACACACACACACATAAACCAGTTTCACAGTCGCCAGGGCACAGTGCTGAGAACAGCACATACACACACACACACATACGAACACAAACTGCTTGCATAATTGCCAGGGCAAAGGGCTGAGAATGGCACACACAAACACACACACACACAAATGAACAAACCATTGCACAGTCGCCAGGGCACAGGGCTGAAAATGGCACACACACACACTCACAACCCGGTTGCACTGTCACCAGGCCACGGGTCTGAGAACAGCACACACACACAAACACACACACACACACACACACAAACCGCCTGCACAGTCACCACGACACAGGGTTGAGAACGGCATACACACACTCACACACACACATAAACATACATATAAACTTCTTGCACAGTTGCCAGGGCACAGGGCTCAGAACAGCTGTAACACACACACATACACACAAACTGGTTGTAGAGTCGCCAGGGTACACGGCTGAGAACAGCACACAGACACACACAAAAACACACATGAACAAACCGGTTGCACAGTCGCCAGGGCACAGGGCTGAAAAGAGCACACACTTACACACACTCACACACACAAACGGTTACACAGTCGCCAGGACACAGAGATGAGAATCGCGTGCACACACACACACACAAACAAACCAGTTGCACAGTCGGAAGGGCACATGGCTGAAATCAGCACACACACAGACACACACACACACCGGTTCCCCAGTTGACAGGACACAAGGCTCAGGATGGCACACACACCTACACACACATATACACAAACTGGTTGAACAATCGCCAGCGCAAAGTGTTGAGAACAGCACACACACACACACACACACACACACAGGCGTACAGATACTGGTTGCACAATCGCCAGGGCACAGGGCTGAGAACAGCACACACACACACACGCACCACACACATACCTGTTGCACAGTTGCCAGGGCACAGGGCTGAGAACGGCACACACACACACCAGTTACACTGTCATTAAGACACAGGGCTAAAAACAGCACAAACACACACACACATATACACTCACATACATACACACACAAACCACTTGCACAGTCGCCCGGGCATATGGCTGAGAATGGCACACACACACACACACACACACACACACACACACACACACACACCAATTTCACAGTCGCCCGGGCACAGGGCTGAGAAGAACACATACATAGACACATACACACACAAACTGCTTGCACAGTAGTCAGGGCTCAGGGCTGTGAATGGCACACACAAACACTGACACACACAGACACACACGAACAAACCATTGCACAGTCAGCACACACAGGGCTGAAAATTCAAACTTACACACACACACCCAAACCTGATGCACAGTCGCCAGGGCACAGGACTGCGAACAGCACACACACACACATATACACAGAAAATCCGCTTGCACATTCGCTAGGGCACAGGGCTGAGAACAGCACACACACGCACACACACACACACGCACGCACACATAAACCGGTTGCAGAATCGCCAGGGTACAGGGCTGAGAACTGAACACACACACAGACACAAACCGGTTTTACAGTCGCCAGAGCACAAGCCTGAGAAAAACACAGACACAAACACGCACACACACAAATTAGTTGCACAGTTGCCAGGGAACAGGGCGGAGTATGGCACACACACACACCCAACCACACACACGCAAACACACAAATGAACAAACCATTGCACAGTCGCCAGGGCACAGGGCTGAAAATGGCACACACACACACTCACAAACCAGTTGCACTGTCACCAGGCCACGGTACTGAGAACAACACACACACACACACACACACACACACACACACACACACACACACAAAAACCGCTTGCACAGTCACCACGGCACAGGGTTGAGAACGGCATACACACACTCACACACACACATAAACATACACATAAACTTGTTGCACAGTAGCCAGGGCACAGGGCTCAGAACAGCTGTAACAGACACACACACACACACAAACTGGTTGTACAGTCGCCAGGGTACACGGCTGAGAACAGCACACAGACACACACAAAAACACACATGAACAAACCAGTTACACAGTCGCCAGGGAACAGGGCTAAGAACAGCACACACACACACACACACACACACACACATACCGTTTGCACAGTCGCCAGGGTGCAGCGCTTAGAACTGCACGTACACACACGCACATACACACACAAACCGCTTACACAATCACCAGGGATAAGTCTGAGAATGGCACACACACACACACGAATACCCGCTTTCACAGTCGCTAGCACAGGGCTGAGAATGGCACACATACACACTCACACACACACATACACAAACACATAAACCGGTTGCGCACTAGCCAAGGCACAGGGCTCAGAACAGCTCGAACACACACACACACACACACACATACCAGTTGAACAGTCTCCAGGGCACAGGGCTGAGAATTCAAACTTACACTCGACAAAACCAAACCTCTTGCACAGTTGCCAGTGCACAGGCATGAGAAAAGCACCCACTCACATACACAGACAAACCGCTTGCACAGTCAACAGGGCACAGGGCTGAGAAGAGCACACACACACACACACACACACTCACCATTTACACAGTCACTAAGGCACAGGGCTGAAAACAGGACAAACCACACACACAAATATACACTCACACACACACACAAACCACTTGCACAGTCACCAAGGCACAGGGCTGAAACTGGCACACACACACACACACACACACACACACAAACCGGTTTCTCAGTCGCCAGGGCACAGGGCTGAGAACAGCATATACACACACAGACAGATGCACACACAGACACATACACACACAGACACATGCACACACAAACTGCTTGAACAGTCGCCAGGGCACATGGCTGTGAATGGCACACACAAACACACACACACATACAAACCAGTTTCACAGATGCCAGGGCACAGGGCTGAGAACAGCACATACACACACACACACACACACACACACACACACACACAGAAACATACGCAAACAATCTGCTTGCACAGTCGGCAGGGAACAGGGCTGTGAATTGCACACACAAATACACACACACACACACACACACGACAAATCATTGCACAGTCGCCAGGGCACAGGGCTGAGAATGGCACACACACACACACAGACACACACACACACCAACCGGTTGCACAGTCTCTAGGAAACAGGGCTGAAAAGAGCACACACTTACACACACTCACACACACAAACGGTTACACAGTCGCCAGGACACAGAGATGAGAATCGCGTGCACACACACACACACAAACAAACCAGTTGCACAGTCGGAAGGGCACATGGCAGAAATCAGCACACACACAGACACACACACACACACCGGTTCCCCAGTTGCCAGGGCACAAGGCTCAGGATGGCACACACATCTACACACACATATACACAAACTGGTTGAACAATCGCCAGGGCAATGGGTTGAGAACAGCACACACACACACACACACACACACAGGCATACAGATACTGGTTGCACAATCGCCAGGGCACAGGGCTGAGAACAGCAACACACACACACACACACACATGAACACAAACCAGTATCAGAGTCGCCAGGGCACAGTGCTGATAACAGCACACACACTCAAGCCGGTTTCACAGTTCCCAGACCACAGGGCTGAGATCAGCACTCCCCCCCACACACAAACACACAAACCTGTACACATTCGCCAGCGTACAGGGCTGAGAACAGCACATACACACACATACACACACACAAAAGCCGGTTGTACAGTCGCCAGGGCACAGGGCTGAGCATGGCACACACACAGACCAACACACACACAAAGAAACCAGTTTCAGAGTTGCCAGGGCAGAGGGCTGGGAACAGCACACACACACACACATACACACACACACACACACACACCGGTTGCACAGTCGCCTGGGCACAGAGCTGAAAATGGCACACACACACACACACACACACACACACACACACACCAGTTACACTGTCACACCAGTTACACTGTCACTAAGGCACAGGGCTAAAAACAGCACACACACACACACACACATATACACTCACATACATACACACACAAACCGCTTGCACTGTCGCCAAGGCACATGGCTGAGAATGGCACACACACACACGCACACACACACACAGAGCAGTTTCACAGTCGCCGGGGCACAGGGCTGAGAAGAACACATACATACACACATACACACACAAACTGCTTGCACAGTCGTCATGGCTCAGGGCTGTGAATGGCACACACAAACACTGACACACACACACACACGAACAAACCATTGCCCAATCACCAGGGCACAGGGCTGAGAATTCAAACTTACACACACACACACAAACCTGATGCACAGTCGCCAGGGCACAGGGCTGAGAACAGCACACACACACACCCACACATACACAGAAAAACCCCTTGCACAGTCGCTAGGGCACAGGGCTGAGAACGGCGCACACACAAACACACACACAAATAAAGACACACAATCCGGTTTCACAGTCGCCAGAGCACAGGGCTGAGAACAGCACACATACACACACACAAACACAAACTGGTTGTGCAGTCATCAGTACACATTGCTGAGAACGGCACACACACACACACACTAACACACATACACCTAAATCGGTTGCACATTCACCAGGGCACAGGACCGTGAACAGCAGACACAGAAACACACACACACACAAACAGGTTGCAAAGTAGCTAGGGCACAGGGCTGAGAACAGAACACACACACACACAAACCAATTTCCCAGTCACCAGAGCACGGGGCAGAGAACAGCACACACACACACACACACACATACACACTAAAGGGTTACAAAGTTGCCAGGGCACAGGTCTGAGAATGGCACACACACACACACACACACACGAACGCACACATACAGGTTGCACAGTCTCCAGGACACAGGGCTGATAATTCACACACACACACACACACACACACACAAAGCGGCTGTACAGTCGCCAAGACAAAGGACTCAAAACAGCTCTAACAAACACACACACACATATACATAAATCGGTGTCACAGTCACCAGAGCACAAGCCTGAGCACAGCACACACACACACACGCACACACACAAACTAGTTGCACAGTCTCCAGGGAACAGGGCTGATAACAGCACATGCACACACACACACATACACACACACATACACACCAACCGGTTGCACAGTCGCCAAGGGACAGGGCTGAGACCACAGACACAGACACACACACACACATAAACAAAAACCGGTTTCACAGTCGACAGGAAACAGGGCTCAGAACAAAACACACACACGCACACACACAAATTAATTGCACAGTCGCCAGGGCACAGGACTGAGAACAGCACACAAACACACACAGGGACACATAAACGGGTTGCACAGTATCCAGGACGCAGGTCTGAGAATGAAACACACACACACACATACACAAACACATAAACCGGTTGCGCACGCACCAAGGCACAGGGCTCAGAACAGCTCGAACACACACACACAGACACACACAAACCTTTGCACAGTCGCCAGGCATAGGACTGAGAACAGCACACACACACACACAAACCTGTTGAACTGTCGCCTGGGCACAGGGCAGTGAACAGAACAAACACACACACAAACCCCCAAACCGGTTACACAGTTTCCAGGGCACAGGGCTGAGAATAGCACAAACACACACATACACATACACAAACTGGTTTCATAGTCGCCAGGGCACGGGGCTGAAAATGGCACACACACACACACAAATACACACAAACCTATTGCACAGTCACCAGGTCACAGGTCTTAGAACAGGACACATACACACAGATACACACACAATCAGGTTGCACAGTCGCCAGGGCAAAGGGATGAGAAAAGCACACACACACACACACACACACAGAAACATTCACACAAACCGGTTGCACAGTTGCCAGGGGACAGGGTTAAGAACAGCTCTAACACACACACACACAGACACACACACACACACACATGCAAACTGATTGCACAGTCTCCAGGGTACAGCGCTGAGAACAGAACACACATACACACACACACACACACACATAAACCAGTTTCACAGTCGCCAGAGCACAAACCTGAGGACAACACAGACACACACACGCACAAACACAAATGAGTTGCATGATCGCCAGCACACAGGGCTGAGAACAGCACACACACACACACACACACACACACACAAAACCAGTTGCACAATTGCCAGGGCTCGGGTCTGAGAATAGCACACACACACACACATATATGCACACAAACACACAAAAAATGCCTGCACAGTCTCCAGGACACAGGGCTGAGAATTCACACACACACCCAAACAAACCTGTTGCACAGTTGCCAGGGCACAGCGCTGAGTATGGCACACACTCACACACACAGACAAACCGGTTGAACCGTTACCAGAGCACAGGGCTGAGCACAGCACACACATACTCACACACCGGTTGCACAGTCACCAGGCACAGGGCTAAGAACGGCACACAGTCACACACAAACACACACACAAACCGGTTGCACTGTCACCAGGGCACAGGGCAGAGAACAGCACACACACACAAAAACACAGAAAGACACACATACAAAAAAACGGTTTGCACAGTCGCCAGGGCACACGGCTGAGAACAGCACACACACACACACACACATATACACTAAAGGGTTGCAAAGTTGCCAGGGCACAGGTCTGAGAATGGCACACACACACACACACACACACACACACACACACACACACACACACATGCACACACACTTACAGGTTGCAGAGACTCCAGGACACAGTGCTGATAATTCACACACACACACACACACACACACACACACACAAAGCGGCTGCACAGTCGCCAAGGCAAAGGGCTCAAAACAGTTCTAACACACACACACACACACATATACATAAATCGATTTCACAATCACCAGAGCACAAGCCTGAGCACAGCACACACACACACGCACACACACAAACTAGTTTCACAGTCGCCAGGGCACAGGGCTGAAAACAGCACACACACACGCTGACAAACTGGTTGCACAGTCGCCAGAGCACAGGGCTGAGAATTCAAACTTACACACATACACACACACACAAACCTGTTGCACAGTTGCCAGGCCACAGGGTTGAGAACAGCACACACTCAGACACACAGACAAACGGGTTGCACAGTGGCCAGGGCACAGGGCTGAAATCAGCACACAAACACCGGTTACACTGTCACTAAGGCACAGGACTGAAAACAGCACCAACACACACACACATATACACTCACACACATACACACACAACCTCTTGCAAAGTCGTCAGTGCCCAGGGCTGAGAACGGAACACACACACACACACACACACACACACACACACACACACACATAAACCAGTTTCACAGTCGCCAGGGCACAGTGCTGAGAACAGCACATACACACACACACACATACGAACACAAACTGCTTGCATAATTGCCAGGGCAAAGGGCTGAGAATGGCACACACACACACACACACACACACGAACCCACACATACAGGTTGCACAGTCTCCAGGACACAGGGTGATAATTCACACACACACACACACACAAACACACAAAGCGGCTGTACAGTCGCCAAGACAAAGGACTCAAAACAGCTCTAACAAACACACACACACATATACATAAATCGGTGTCACAGTCACCAGAGCACAAGCCTGAGCACAGCACACACACACACACGCACACACACAAACTAGTTGCACAGTCTCCAGGGAACAGGGCTGATAACAGCACATGCACACACACACACATACACACACACATACACACCAACCGGTTGCACAGTCGCCAAGGGACAGGGCTGAGACCACAGACACAGACACACACACACACATAAACAAAAACCGGTTTCACAGTCGACAGGAAACAGGGCTCAGAACAAAACACACACACGCACACACACAAATTAATTGCACAGTCGCCAGGGCACAGGACTGAGAACAGCACACAAACACACACAGGGACACACAAACGGGTTGCACAGTATCCAGGACGCAGGTCTGAGAATGAAACACACACACACACATACACAAACACATAAACCGGTTGCGCACACACCAAGGCACAGGGCTCAGAACAGCTCGAACACACACACACAGACACACACAAACCTTTGCACAGTCGCCAGGCTTAGGACTGAGAACAGCACACACACACACACAAACCTGTTGAACTGTCGCCTGGGCACAGGGCAGTGAACAGAACAAACACACACACAAACACCCAAACCGGTTACACAGTTTCCAGGGCACAGGGCTGAGAATAGCACAAACACACACATACACATACACAAACTGGTTTCATAGTCGCCAGGGCACGGGGCTGAAAATGGCATACACACACACACACAAATACACACAAACCTATTGCACAGTCACCAGGTCACAGGTCTTAGAACAGGACACATACACACAGATACACACACAATCAGGTTGCACAGTCGCCAGGGCAAAGGGATGAGAAAAGCACACACACACACACACACACACACAGAAACATTCACACAAACCGGTTGCACAGTTGCCAGGGGACAGGGTTAAGAACAGCTCTAACACACACACACACAGACACACACACACACACACATGCAAACTGATTGCACAGTCTCCAGGGTACAGCGCTGAGAACAGAACACACATACACACACACACACACACACACATAAACCGGTTTCACAGTCGCCAGAGCACAAGCCTGAGGACAACACAGACACACACACGCACAAACACAAATGAGTTGCATGATCACCAGCGCACAGGGCTGAGAACAGCACACACACACACACACACACACACAAAACCAGTTGCACAATTGCCAGGGCTCGGGTCTGAGAATAGCACACACACACACACATATATGCACACAAACACACAAAAAATGGCTGCACAGTCTCCAGGACACAGGGCTGAGAATTCACACACACACCCAAACAAACCTGTTGCACAGTTGCCAGGGCACAGCGCTGAGTATGGCACACACTCACACACACAGACAAACCGGTTGAACCGTTACCAGAGCACAGGGCTGAGCACAGCACACACATACTCACACACCGGTTGCACAGTCACCAGGCACAGGGCTAAGAACGGCACACAGTCACACACAAACACACACACAAACCGGTTGCACTGTCACCAGGGCACAGGGCAGAGAACAGCACACACACACAAAAACACAGAAAGACACACATACAAAAAAACGGGTTGCACAGTCGCCAGGGCACACGGCTTAGAACAGCACACACACACACACACATACACACTAAAGGGTTGCAAAGTTGCCAGGGCACAGGTCTGAGAATGGCACACACACACACACACACACACACACACACATGCACACATACTTACAGGTTGCAGAGACTCCAGGACACAGTGCTGATAATTCACACACACACACACACACACACACACACACACACACACAAAGCGGCTGCACAGTCGCCAAGGCAAAGGGCTCAAAACAGTTCTAACACACACACACACACACATATACATAAATTGATTTCACAATCACCAGAGCACAAGCCTGAGCACAGCACACACACACACGCACACACACAAACGAGTTTCACAGTCGCCAGGGCACAGGGCTGAAAACAGCACACACACACGCTGACAAACTGGTTGCACAGTCGCCAGAGCACAGGGCTGAGAATTCAAACTTACACACATACACACACACACAAACCTGTTGCACAGTTGCCAGGCCACAGGGTTGAGAACAGCACACACTCAGACACACAGACAAACGGGTTGCACAGTGGCCAGGGCACAGGGCTGAAATCAGCACACAAACACCGGTTACACTGTCACTAAGGCACAGGACTGAAAACAGCACCAACACACACACACACATACACTCACACACATACACACACAACCTCTTGCAAAGTCGTCAGTGCCCAGGGCTGAGAACGGAACACACACACACACACACACACACACACATAAACCAGTTTCACAGTCGCCAGGGCACAGTGCTGAGAACAGCACATACACACACACACACATACGAACACAAACTGCTTGCATAATTGCCATGGCAAAGGGCTGAGAATGGCACACACAAACACACACACACACAAATGAACAAACCATTGCACAGTCGCCAGGGCACAGGGCTGAAAATGGCACACACACACACTCACAACCCGGTTGCACTGTCACCAGGCCACGGGTCTGAGAACAGCACACACACACAAACACACACACACACACACACACAAACCGCCTGCACAGTCACCACGACACAGGGTTGAGAACGGCATACACACACTCACACACACACATAAACATACATATAAACTTCTTGCACAGTTGCCAGGGCACAGGGCTCAGAACAGCTGTAACACACACACATACACACAAACTGGTTGTAGAGTCGCCAGGGTACACGGCTGAGAACAGCACACAGACACACACAAAAACACACATGAACAAACCGGTTGCACAGTCGCCAGGGCACAGGGCTGAAAAGAGCACACACTTACACACACTCACACACACAAACGGTTACACAGTCGCCAGGACACAGAGATGAGAATCGCGTGCACACACACACACACAAACAAACCAGTTGCACAGTCGGAAGGGCACATGGCTGAAATCAGCACACACACAGACACACACACACACCGGTTCCCCAGTTGACAGGACACAAGGCTCAGGATGGCACACACACCTACACACACATATACACAAACTGGTTGAACAATCGCCAGCGCAAAGTGTTGAGAACAGCACACACACACACACACACACACACACAGGCGTACAGATACTGGTTGCACAATCGCCAGGGCACAGGGCTGAGAACAGCACACACACACACACGCACCACACACATACCTGTTGCACAGTTGCCAGGGCACAGGGCTGAGAACGGCACACACACACACCAGTTACACTGTCATTAAGACACAGGGCTAAAAACAGCACAAACACACACACACATATACACTCACATACATACACACACAAACCACTTGCACAGTCGCCCGGGCATATGGCTGAGAATGGCACACACACACACACACACACACACACACACACACACACACACACCAATTTCACAGTCGCCCGGGCACAGGGCTGAGAAGAACACATACATAGACACATACACACACAAACTGCTTGCACAGTAGTCAGGGCTCAGGGCTGTGAATGGCACACACAAACACTGACACACACAGACACACACGAACAAACCATTGCACAGTCAGCACACACAGGGCTGAAAATTCAAACTTACACACACACACCCAAACCTGATGCACAGTCGCCAGGGCACAGGACTGCGAACAGCACACACACACACATATACACAGAAAATCCGCTTGCACATTCGCTAGGGCACAGGGCTGAGAACAGCACACACACGCACACACACACACACGCACGCACACATAAACCGGTTGCAGAATCGCCAGGGTACAGGGCTGAGAACTGAACACACACACAGACACAAACCGGTTTTACAGTCGCCAGAGCACAAGCCTGAGAAAAACACAGACACAAACACGCACACACACAAATTAGTTGCACAGTTGCCAGGGAACAGGGCGGAGTATGGCACACACACACACCCAACCACACACACGCAAACACACAAATGAACAAACCATTGCACAGTCGCCAGGGCACAGGGCTGAAAATGGCACACACACACACTCACAAACCAGTTGCACTGTCACCAGGCCACGGGTCTGAGAACAGCACACACACACACACACACACACACACACACACACACAAAAACCGCTTGCACAGTCACCACGGCACAGGGTTGAGAACGGCATACACACACTCACACACACACATAAACATACACATAAACTTGTTGCACAGTAGCCAGGGCACAGGGCTCAGAACAGCTGTAACAGACACACACACACACACAAACTGGTTGTACAGTCGCCAGGGTACACGGCTGAGAACAGCACACAGACACACACAAAAACACACATGAACAAACCAGTTACACAGTCGCCAGGGAACAGGGCTAAGAACAGCACACACACACACACACACACACACACACACACATACCGTTTGCACAGTCGCCAGGGTGCAGCGCTTAGAACTGCACGTACACACACGCACATACACACACAAACCGCTTACACAATCACCAGGGATAAGTCTGAGAATGGCACACACACACACACGAATACCCGCTTTCACAGTCGCTAGCACAGGGCTGAGAATGGCACACATACACACTCACACACACACATACACAAACACATAAACCGGTTGCGCACTAGCCAAGGCACAGGGCTCAGAACAGCTCGAACACACACACACACACACACACACACATACCAGTTGAACAGTCTCCAGGGCACAGGGCTGAGAATTCAAACTTACACTCGACAAAACCAAACCTCTTGCACAGTTGCCAGTGCACAGGCATGAGAAAAGCACCCACTCACATACACAGACAAACCGCTTGCACAGTCAACAGGGCACAGGGCTGAGAAGAGCACACACACACACACACACACACTCACCATTTACACAGTCACTAAGGCACAGGGCTGAAAACAGGACAAACCACACACACAAATATACACTCACACACACACACAAACCACTTGCACAGTCACCAAGGCACAGGGCTGAAACTGGCACACACACACACACACACACACACACACACACACACACACAAACCGGTTTCTCAGTCGCCAGGGCACAGGGCTGAGAACAGCATATACACACACAGACAGATGCACACACAGACACATACACACACAGACACATGCACACACAAACTGCTTGAACAGTCGCCAGGGCACATGGCTGTGAATGGCACACACAAACACACACACACATACAAACCAGTTTCACAGATGCCAGGGCACAGGGCTGAGAACAGCACATACACACACACACACACACACACACACACACAGAAACATACGCAAACAATCTGCTTGCACAGTCGGCAGGGAACAGGGCTGTGAATTGCACACACAAATACACACACACACACACACACACACGACAAATCATTGCACAGTCGCCAGGGCACAGGGCTGAGAATGGCACACACACACACACAGACACACACACACACCAACCGGTTGCACAGTCTCTAGGAAACAGGGCTGAAAAGAGCACACACTTACACACACTCACACACACAAACGGTTACACAGTCGCCAGGACACAGAGATGAGAATCGCGTGCACACACACACACACAAACAAACCAGTTGCACAGTCGGAAGGGCACATGGCAGAAATCAGCACACACACAGACACACACACACACACCGGTTCCCCAGTTGCCAGGGCACAAGGCTCAGGATGGCACACACATCTACACACACATATACACAAACTGGTTGAACAATCGCCAGGGCAATGGGTTGAGAACAGCACACACACACACACACACACACACAGGCATACAGATACTGGTTGCACAATCGCCAGGGCACAGGGCTGAGAACAGCAACACACACACACACACACACATGAACACAAACCAGTATCAGAGTCGCCAGGGCACAGTGCTGATAACAGCACACACACTCAAGCCGGTTTCACAGTTCCCAGACCACAGGGCTGAGATCAGCACTCCCCCCCACACACAAACACACAAACCTGTACACATTCGCCAGCGTACAGGGCTGAGAACAGCACATACACACACATACACACACACACAAAAGCCGGTTGTACAGTCGCCAGGGCACAGGGCTGAGCATGGCACACACACAGACCAACACACACACAAAGAAACCAGTTTCAGAGTTGCCAGGGCAGAGGGCTGGGAACAGCACACACACACACACATACACACACACACACACACACACCGGTTGCACAGTCGCCTGGGCACAGAGCTGAAAATGGCACACACACACACACACACACACACACACCAGTTACACTGTCACACCAGTTACACTGTCACTAAGGCACAGGGCTAAAAACAGCACACACACACACACACACATATACACTCACATACATACACACACAAACCGCTTGCACTGTCGCCAAGGCACATGGCTGAGAATGGCACACACACACACGCACACACACACACAGAGCAGTTTCACAGTCGCCGGGGCACAGGGCTGAGAAGAACACATACATACACACATACACACACAAACTGCTTGCACAGTCGTCATGGCTCAGGGCTGTGAATGGCACACACAAACACTGACACACACACACACACGAACAAACCATTGCCCAATCACCAGGGCACAGGGCTGAGAATTCAAACTTACACACACACACACAAACCTGATGCACAGTCGCCAGGGCACAGGGCTGAGAACAGCACACACACACACCCACACATACACAGAAAAACCCCTTGCACAGTCGCTAGGGCACAGGGCTGAGAACGGCGCACACACAAACACACACACAAATAAAGACACACAATCCGGTTTCACAGTCGCCAGAGCACAGGGCTGAGAACAGCACACATACACACACACAAACACAAACTGGTTGTGCAGTCATCAGTACACATTGCTGAGAACGGCACACACACACACACACTAACACACATACACCTAAATCGGTTGCACATTCACCAGGGCACAGGACCGTGAACAGCAGACACAGAAACACACACACACACAAACAGGTTGCAAAGTAGCTAGGGCACAGGGCTGAGAACAGAACACACACACACACAAACCAATTTCCCAGTCACCAGAGCACGGGGCAGAGAACAGCACACACACACACACACACACATACACACTAAAGGGTTACAAAGTTGCCAGGGCACAGGTCTGAGAATGGCACACACACACACACACACACACGAACGCACACATACAGGTTGCACAGTCTCCAGGACACAGGGCTGATAATTCACACACACACACACACACAAACACACAAAGCGGCTGTACAGTCGCCAAGACAAAGGACTCAAAACAGCTCTAACAAACACACACACACATATACATAAATCGGTGTCACAGTCACCAGAGCACAAGCCTGAGCACAGCACACACACACACACGCACACACACAAACTAGTTGCACAGTCTCCAGGGAACAGGGCTGATAACAGCACATGCACACACACACACATACACACACACATACACACCAACCGGTTGCACAGTCGCCAAGGGACAGGGCTGAGACCACAGACACAGACACACACACACACATAAACAAAAACCGGTTTCACAGTCGACAGGAAACAGGGCTCAGAACAAAACACACATACGCACACACACAAATTAATTGCACAGTCGCCAGGGCACAGGACTGAGAACAGCACACAAACACACACAGGGACACATAAACGGGTTGCACAGTATCCAGGACGCAGGTCTGAGAATGAAACACACACACACACATACACAAACACATAAACCGGTTGCGCACGCACCAAGGCACAGGGCTCAGAACAGCTCGAACACACACACACAGACACACACAAACCTTTGCACAGTCGCCAGGCATAGGACTGAGAATAGCACACACACACACACAAACCTGTTGAACTGTCGCCTGGGCACAGGGCAGTGAACAGAACAAACACACACACAAACCCCCAAACCGGTTACACAGTTTCCAGGGCACAGGGCTGAGAATAGCACAAACACACACATACACATACACAAACTGGTTTCATAGTCGCCAGGGCACGGGGCTGAAAATGGCACACACACACACACAAATACACACAAACCTATTGCACAGTCACCAGGTCACAGGTCTTAGAACAGGACACATACACACAGATACACACACAATCAGGTTGCACAGTCGCCAGGGCAAAGGGATGAGAAAAGCACACACACACACACACACACACAGAAACATTCACACAAACCGGTTGCACAGTTGCCAGGGGACAGGGTTAAGAACAGCTCTAACACACACACACACAGACACACACACACACACACATGCAAACTGATTGCACAGTCTCCAGGGTACAGCGCTGAGAACAGAACACACATACACACACACACACACACACATAAACCAGTTTCACAGTCGCCAGAGCACAAACCTGAGGACAACACAGACACACACACGCACAAACACAAATGAGTTGCATGATCGCCAGCACACAGGGCTTAGAACAGCACACACACACACACACACACACACACACAAAACCAGTTGCACAATTGCCAGGGCTCGGGTCTGAGAATAGCACACACACACACACATATATGCACACAAACACACAAAAAATGCCTGCACAGTCTCCAGGACACAGGGCTGAGAATTCACACACACACCCAAACAAACCTGTTGCACAGTTGCCAGGGCACAGCGCTGAGTATGGCACACACTCACACACACAGACAAACCGGTTGAACCGTTACCAGAGCACAGGGCTGAGCACAGCACACACATACTCACACACCGGTTGCACAGTCACCAGGCACAGGGCTAAGAACGGCACACAGTCACACACAAACACACACACAAACCGGTTGCACTGTCACCAGGGCACAGGGCAGAGAACAGCACACACACACAAAAACACAGAAAGACACACATACAAAAAAACGGTTTGCACAGTCGCCAGGGCACACGGCTGAGAACAGCACACACACACACACACACATATACACTAAAGGGTTGCAAAGTTGCCAGGGCACAGGTCTGAGAATGGCACACACACACACACACACACACACACACACACACACACACACACACGCACACACACTTACAGGTTGCAGAGACTCCAGGACACAGTGCTGATAATTCACACACACACACACACACACACACACACACACAAAGCGGCTGCACAGTCGCCAAGGCAAAGGGCTCAAAACAGTTCTAACACACACACACACACACATATACATAAATCGATTTCACAATCACCAGAGCACAAGCCTGAGCACAGCACACACACACACGCACACACACAAACTAGTTTCACAGTCGCCAGGGCACAGGGCTGAAAACAGCACACACACACGCTGACAAACTGGTTGCACAGTCGCCAGAGCACAGGGCTGAGAATTCAAACTTACACACATACACACACACACAAACCTGTTGCACAGTTGCCAGGCCACAGGGTTGAGAACAGCACACACTCAGACACACAGACAAACGGGTTGCACAGTGGCCAGGGCACAGGGCTGAAATCAGCACACAAACACCGGTTACACTGTCACTAAGGCACAGGACTGAAAACAGCACCAACACACACACACATATACACTCACACACATACACACACAACCTCTTGCAAAGTCGTCAGTGCCCAGGGCTGAGAACGGAACACACACACACACACACACACACACACACACACACACATAAACCAGTTTCACAGTCGCCAGGGCACAGTGCTGAGAACAGCACATACACACACACACACATACGAACACAAACTGCTTGCATAATTGCCAGGGCAAAGGGCTGAGAATGGCACACACACACACACACACACACGAACCCACACATACAGGTTGCACAGTCTCCAGGACACAGGGTGATAATTCACACACACACACACACACAAACACACAAAGCGGCTGTACAGTCGCCAAGACAAAGGACTCAAAACAGCTCTAACAAACACACACACACATATACATAAATCGGTGTCACAGTCACCAGAGCACAAGCCTGAGCACAGCACACACACACATACGCACACACACAAACTAGTTGCACAGTCTCCAGGGAACAGGGCTGATAACAGCACATGCACACACACACACATACACACACACATACACACCAACCGGTTGCACAGTCGCCAAGGGACAGGGCTGAGACCACAGACACAGACACACACACACACATAAACAAAAACCGGTTTCACAGTCGACAGGAAACAGGGCTCAGAACAAAACACACACACGCACACACACAAATTAATTGCACAGTCGCCAGGGCACAGGACTGAGAACAGCACACAAACACACACAGGGACACACAAACGGGTTGCACAGTATCCAGGACGCAGGTCTGAGAATGAAACACACACACACACATACACAAACACATAAACCGGTTGCGCACACACCAAGGCACAGGGCTCAGAACAGCTCGAACACACACACACAGACACACACAAACCTTTGCACAGTCGCCAGGCTTAGGACTGAGAACAGCACACACACACACACAAACCTGTTGAACTGTCGCCTGGGCACAGGGCAGTGAACAGAACAAACACACACACAAACACCCAAACCGGTTACACAGTTTCCAGGGCACAGGGCTGAGAATAGCACAAACACACACATACACATACACAAACTGGTTTCATAGTCGCCAGGGCACGGGGCTGAAAATGGCATACACACACACACACAAATACACACAAACCTATTGCACAGTCACCAGGTCACAGGTCTTAGAACAGGACACATACACACAGATACACACACAATCAGGTTGCACAGTCGCCAGGGCAAAGGGATGAGAAAAGCACACACACACACACACACACACACAGAAACATTCACACAAACCGGTTGCACAGTTGCCAGGGGACAGGGTTAAGAACAGCTCTAACACACACACACACAGACACACACACACACACACATGCAAACTGATTGCACAGTCTCCAGGGTACAGCGCTGAGAACAGAACACACATACACACACACACACACACACACATAAACCGGTTTCACAGTCGCCAGAGCACAAGCCTGAGGACAACACAGACACACACACGCACAAACACAAATGAGTTGCATGATCACCAGCGCACAGGGCTGAGAACAGCACACACACACACACACACACACACAAAACCAGTTGCACAATTGCCAGGGCTCGGGTCTGAGAATAGCACACACACACACACACACATATGCACACAAACACACAAAAAATGGCTGCACAGTCTCCAGGACACAGGGCTGAGAATTCACACACACACCCAAACAAACCTGTTGCACAGTTGCCAGGGCACAGCGCTGAGTATGGCACACACTCACACACACAGACAAACCGGTTGAACCGTTACCAGAGCACAGGGCTGAGCACAGCACACACATACTCACACACCGGTTGCACAGTCACCAGGCACAGGGCTAAGAACGGCACACAGTCACACACAAACACACACACAAACCGGTTGCACTGTCACCAGGGCACAGGGCAGAGAACAGCACACACACACAAAAACACAGAAAGACACACATACAAAAAAACGGGTTGCACAGTCGCCAGGGCACACGGCTTAGAACAGCACACACACACACACACATACACACTAAAGGGTTGCAAAGTTGCCAGGGCACAGGTCTGAGAATGGCACACACACACACACACACACACACACACATGCACACACACTTACAGGTTGCAGAGACTCCAGGACACAGTGCTGATAATTCACACACACACACACACACACACACACACACACACACAAAGCGGCTGCACAGTCGCCAAGGCAAAGGGCTCAAAACAGTTCTAACACACACACACACACACATATACATAAATCGATTTCACAATCACCAGAGCACAAGCCTGAGCACAGCACACACACACACGCACACACACAAACTAGTTTCACAGTCGCCAGGGCACAGGGCTGAAAACAGCACACACACACGCTGACAAACTGGTTGCACAGTCGCCAGAGCACAGGGCTGAGAATTCAAACTTACACACATACACACACACACAAACCTGTTGCACAGTTGCCAGGCCACAGGGTTGAGAACAGCACACACTCAGACACACAGACAAACGGGTTGCACAGTGGCCAGGGCACAGGGCTGAAATCAGCACACAAACACCGGTTACACTGTCACTAAGGCACAGGACTGAAAACAGCACCAACACACACACACATATACACTCACACACATACACACACAACCTCTTGCAAAGTCGTCAGTGCCCAGGGCTGAGAACGGAACACACACACACACACACACACACACAGACACACACACACATAAACCAGTTTCACAGTCGCCAGGGCACAGTGCTGAGAACAGCACATACACACACACACACATACGAACACAAACTGCTTGCATAATTGCCAGGGCAAAGGGCTGAGAATGGCACACACACACACACACACACACGAACCCACACATACAGGTTGCACAGTCTCCAGGACACAGGGTGATAATTCACACACACACACACACACAAACACACAAAGCGGCTGTACAGTCGCCAAGACAAAGGACTCAAAACAGCTCTAACAAACACACACACACATATACATAAATCGGTGTCACAGTCACCAGAGCACAAGCCTGAGCACAGCACACACACACATACGCACACACACAAACTAGTTGCACAGTCTCCAGGGAACAGGGCTGATAACAGCACATGCACACACACACACATACACACACACATACACACCAACCGGTTGCACAGTCGCCAAGGGACAGGGCTGAGACCACAGACACAGACACACACACACACATAAACAAAAACCGGTTTCACAGTCGACAGGAAACAGGGCTCAGAACAAAACACACACACGCACACACACAAATTAATTGCACAGTCGCCAGGGCACAGGACTGAGAACAGCACACAAACACACACAGGGACACACAAACGGGTTGCACAGTATCCAGGACGCAGGTCTGAGAATGAAACACACACACACACATACACAAACACATAAACCGGTTGCGCACACACCAAGGCACAGGGCTCAGAACAGCTCGAACACACACACACAGACACACACAAACCTTTGCACAGTCGCCAGGCTTAGGACTGAGAACAGCACACACACACACACAAACCTGTTGAACTGTCGCCTGGGCACAGGGCAGTGAACAGAACAAACACACACACAAACACCCAAACCGGTTACACAGTTTCCAGGGCACAGGGCTGAGAATAGCACAAACACACACATACACATACACAAACTGGTTTCATAGTCGCCAGGGCACGGGGCTGAAAATGGCATACACACACACACACAAATACACACAAACCTATTGCACAGTCACCAGGTCACAGGTCTTAGAACAGGACACATACACACAGATACACACACAATCAGGTTGCACAGTCGCCAGGGCAAAGGGATGAGAAAAGCACACACACACACACACACACACACAGAAACATTCACACAAACCGGTTGCACAGTTGCCAGGGGACAGGGTTAAGAACAGCTCTAACACACACACACACAGACACACACACACACACACATGCAAACTGATTGCACAGTCTCCAGGGTACAGCGCTGAGAACAGAACACACATACACACACACACACACACACACATAAACCGGTTTCACAGTCGCCAGAGCACAAGCCTGAGGACAACACAGACACACACACGCACAAACACAAATGAGTTGCATGATCACCAGCGCACAGGGCTGAGAACAGCACACACACACACACACACACACACAAAACCAGTTGCACAATTGCCAGGGCTCGGGTCTGAGAATAGCACACACACACACACATATATGCACACAAACACACAAAAAATGCCTGCACAGTCTCCAGGACACAGGGCTGAGAATTCACACACACACCCAAACAAACCTGTTGCACAGTTGCCAGGGCACAGCGCTGAGTATGGCACACACTCACACACACAGACAAACCGGTTGAACCGTTACCAGAGCACAGGGCTGAGCACAGCACACACATACTCACACACCGGTTGCACAGTCACCAGGCACAGGGCTAAGAACGGCACACAGTCACACACAAACACACACACAAACCGGTTGCACTGTCACCAGGGCACAGGGCAGAGAACAGCACACACACACAAAAACACAGAAAGACACACATACAAAAAAACGGGTTGCACAGTCGCCAGGGCACACGGCTTAGAACAGCACACACACACACACACATACACACTAAAGGGTTCCAAAGTTGCCAGGGCACAGGTCTGAGAATGGCACACACACACACACACACACACACACACATGCACACACACTTACAGGTTGCAGAGACTCCAGGACACAGTGCTGATAATTCACACACACACACACACACACACACACACAAAGCGGCTGCACAGTCGCCAAGGCAAAGGGCTCAAAACAGTTCTAACACACACACACACACACATATACATAAATCGATTTCACAATCACCAGAGCACAAGCCTGAGCACAGCACACACACACACGCACACACACAAACTAGTTTCACAGTCGCCAGGGCACAGGGCTGAAAACAGCACACACACACGCTGACAAACTGGTTGCACAGTCGCCAGAGCACAGGGCTGAGAATTCAAACTTACACACATACACACACACACAAACCTGTTGCACAGTTGCCAGGCCACAGGGTTGAGAACAGCACACACTCAGACACACAGACAAACGGGTTGCACAGTGGCCAGGGCACAGGGCTGAAATCAGCACACAAACACCGGTTACACTGTCACTAAGGCACAGGACTGAAAACAGCACCAACACACACACACATATACACTCACACACATACACACACAACCTCTTGCAAAGTCGTCAGTGCCCAGGGCTGAGAACGGAACACACACACACACACACACACACACACATAAACCAGTTTCACAGTCGCCAGGGCACAGTGCTGAGAACAGCACATACACACACACACACATACGAACACAAACTGCTTGCATAATTGCCAGGGCAAAGGGCTGAGAATGGCACACAAAAACACACACACACACAAATGAACAAACCATTGCACAGTCGCCAGGGCACAAGGCTGAAAATGGCACACACACACACTCACAACCCGGTTGCACTGTCACCAGGCCACGGGTCTGAGAACAGCACACACACACACACACACACACACACACACACACACACACACAAACCGCCTGCACAGTCACCACGGCACAGGGTTGAGAACGGCATACACACA